>NW_017256029.1:110136-168584 GCF_001594055.1 Mycetomoellerius zeteki
TAACCAAGAAATTCATGAATGAATTTCATTGATGAATCTGTTGGTAACCTTTAATCTTTAGGTAACCATATATTGTGAAAACGGACCTTTGTGAGATAGAACCAATAGCCTAGTTTACATTGTGCACTTAATATGCGTTAATTAACCAGTAACTTTTTATTAAATTATTTCAATTTCAGCAAATGTATTTAAAGAATGATGTACTAAATTGGTACAATACGCATCAAAATGATTAATTAAATCCACATATCATGTATATGTTTACACGTACTGCCGAAATTAAGATAATTTAATAAAAAATTACTAGTATCCATTTCAAGTGCTCGAAACTAGGCCAATATGACCAATCTAGAAATACTGAGGGTACACACATCGACTATATAATGTTTCTTTGGTACCTCCGTTATTTCAGATCATGGATTCTGATTCATCTGCTAAACATCATGGAAATAAATAGATAAGTAAATAAGTCGATAAGTCTATTGTTTGGAAAATAGTATTTTGTGCATTCTTATATGTCAATAAATATGTCAATATATATTAATGAACTTATAATCTTATAACGATAACATTAGATCATCTTATTTCTCATTTTTTCTAACATTTTTTTACGAAAAGAAGGGAACATACTTAGGTCATATTTGGAGACACGTAGTGTCTCGGCGCTAAGCCAAGCGCAGCGACACTGCCGTGCCTCCTTTACGCGAACCGACAAGTTGCGGCAGACTGAGACAATCGGATCTCGGTAATTAGATATTACAGTATGTGTGAAATACTACTTTTTTTCTAAATTTTTCCTGCATACCTATACAAATATTTGAAAACGTCTCATATTTTTTATTAACATTCTAAAATGTTCCTTTTTTTAATATGACCATTAATTTTCAACTTTGGACTCGGCAAAAAATTAAAAAAAGTTAGCAAAGCTTAGTAGGGGCATATAGGGTCCGGTTACCTTACTTTATTCTGGCACATATTGAAATGAAATATTGGACCAATCGCGTTGGGCAATGTTGATATAGCCCGAGCAACGCTGACATTGTACAGCAGGTAACTCAGGCAATGTCAACACCGCCCACTATACGAACTTTGCTCGTAATATATACGAGTATAACACATGAAATTTCTATGATGTACATTTTGAATACAAATATAAGTATGTAAACATTATAAAATGTGTACACGTCATAAAAATAAAACACATATAATATCATTAAAAAATTGTAATTTGTGCTTAAATATAAATATACGTATAAATTTATTACATAATTTAGATATAAAAAAATATTAACAATTTATATAATTATACTGATAATTTTACCATGATATTATTACCAGATTTAAAAAATTAGGTCGTCTACATGATTAACGTTTAAAATACTTGAAAAAAATGTTTTAATCCCTCGCTTATTCAAAATGCAATTGAGCGGTTGTTAGCTCGTACATGTCATTCACAGGAGCCACTAAATACCGATCGGCGGTCTTTGCTCGTTTCACTCCCTTCAATCTTCTCGATCTCCCTTCAACTATCTCCGCTTATCCCCATTAAATTAAATTGCACCCTAAATTTGATGCTGCTCGACGTAATAAAAAGATTAGTGCTTCGTTCAGTTTTACTTAAACAATGTTGGTTTATATTTTACCAAAGTGACGTAAAGAAAGTCTTAAATCTTGATCACATTTAAACATACTCAAAGCAAATCTTGATAAATTATATTGTTAATTTTATTTAACTACAATAAATTAAAATTTAAATTATATCTCAACTTAATTAATTATGTGTATATTAATAATTGTGTGTATGTTGATAATTGTAATTAACGATTTATTACACGTATTTTTTAACAAAATGAAAAATTATGAAAAAATTACAATTTTTGTTTTACGTATTGTATATATACACATATCTATACATATATGTACATATACATTATATATATATATATATGCAGGATGTCCCGTAATTTTTGGTGAAGATGAAAAACTTTTACTAAGATGAAGAACTTTAAAGGATTGTCTTATTTATGTAAACAATTAAAAAATGACAATTTTTTTATACATATATTTTATTATTTTAGTTATGCCTTTGTTCTCTGGCAAATGAGCGATGTACATATATCGCCACTTATAATGGCTTTCCTTTTACATGCACGAATCAGAAATTCCTATAATAGAACTGATCTTTTCATACAGAATATTTCTCTTTTTTCTGCCTGGAGAAAAAGTTCCAAAAAAGATTCATTCTTGATTTTTGAATAAACCGTTCTCCGAAGGCACTGAGCGAACGTAAACTAGGCGTACTAAACATATAATCGTTAATCTATTAGATTATTATGGGAATTAGAGAAATGAACCATAGATCAATTTATTGACCATTGGCTACCGCTACCATTGTCGTCGCTGATCTCTGTTGTTACCGACGCGGGTCCTTTAATCCTGGCCCTTTAAAATCTTCAATGAATCTGCTGTCAGCTTCATTTATCGTCAAGATCGACATGCGGATTATTGAGCATTTTGATTCTGGGATGCTTGTCAATACTCTGAACTTTTCTCAATGTGAGACTTTAGTGTTGATACCTCAGAATTCGAGCCATTAGTATACGTATTTGTTCTAATTAATGGTAAATTTTACGACCTAGCAAGCAAGTTGCTGTTTTGAGATGGATAACGGAATGGAGTTAAACAGAATGATATTAAATTTAATTGCTTAGTTTTAATAATTCTTTGTTATATATTGTGATACGTATAGTATATAATCAAATATTATTATTATCATAAATTTAATACAGTTGTAGAAGAAGAATTCAAGTAATAAATAACTTATAAAATGTCATTGATTATTTTATATAGATGTAGATATAGTATATTAAGATGGTTCTGCTATAAGTTTTCATCAAGATGAATTACAATCATGTGTAAGACACTATATATGGACACGCCGACATGCCGTATATAAAAAATTACTTTAAAAAGTAAATAATAAAATATATTAAGCATCGAAAATTTTCTCCATATTTTCACGGGATCCTAAAACCGTCTGTATTACCGACTAAATCATATAATTTTTATATAATTACTTTCCTCCTTTATAAATTCGATCGAAGATCCTTTTGCAGGATTGAAGTATACGCATTAATACGTATCGGTGAAGTAAAATTTATGCTGAGAACGACAAAAAATTTCGAAATTAAGATCTTTACTATTTCTTCCAATATATAGCCTAGTCTAGTTGTTATGTCATAACAATATTTGCTTTATATAAGAACTGTGCAATCTGTATAAATATCTACGAAATAATAGTTTACAGACTAGTAGTTTGCACGAAGAAACAACGTAAAATTCTTAGAATTGGACTTAGACGCGTAAAATTATTGATGTGTAATTAAAATTATTATTATTGTACGAAGATTTATGTGTATGTGTACGTGAGATATTGATATAGTAGCAGTCAATGTAATGACGTGTCAATGACACCTAAATCGTCTGTGTGTAAGTTCCACTTATACTACGACTAATCGTTTTTAGAATTCCCTTAAGAATCACATATAAAAAAAATGAAATGAAAATTATAAATAAAACATTTTTTTTTGTTATTTATCAATATTTATTGTTTTGTTATCCTTCTTTATATTCATGATTTCTAATATATTTAGTATGTTTTAGTAAATTTTAAACTAATTTTCTATAGTAAAATATAGATATTTTATTTCATTTTTCCAATTTGTTATAAATAGTTTTTCTTTTAAATTGCATTTTTGTTTTCGATTTTAAGTAAGAGCGAGGAGACCAATTTAAAAATTTGATTTTGAGTCATAATCTGCTTGCTTAACCTCGTAACATAAAGCATTATTTTTTGGAAAATACATTTTGATATCTATTTTTAAAAAATATTTTATACAGAAGATGCAAAATTTTTTTCCAATATTACTGTATAAATAAAGGATTAATTCACCGTTACATCCATTGTGCCTAATAACTTTAGATTTGACTTGATGTAGTATAGATACGAATTTTGACTTTGAAAACATTTGTAACAAATAGTGGATGTCGTAATCGTAATTACTGTACGCAATTATATCTGCACATACATAATTGGAGTAAAGATAGAATAAAGATGATCATAAATGTGGCTATTCGGAATGTTTAAAAAGACTAAAGAAAGTGCGTCTACTCGCTTGTCTTTCTCTAAAGCTCGCTCCATTGAGAATCTTCAGAATGTTCAAAGTAGAACAGGTATAGCCGAGTGGATATAATAACACTTGTATCGTCTCAATGCACCCTTATTATCGCCACTGTCGAAAGAAGTTTTGAAAACATGTTCGTTTGCCATTCATTCGTCTCCTCTTCTCATCGACATGAAGAAAAAAAGTATGTGCGACCATAGAAAAAATCGTGATACGTATAAAACATATAATTTTTATATCTTTATACATATACATTTATACGATTATAAATGTAATCGAATCACTGGATGAAGCTACCCGAAATCTGTGATATCATCCGCAAAAAAAGAAGCGAAATGGAAATCGTTCACGTATCGTATCGCAATTCGCAGGAACATGAGGTGAATGAGAATTGTAACGCATAAACGGAATCAGTACGAAGAGTTTTTAATATACTTCACGTATCCATGCATGAGCTCTCGTGATCTCGCCCGTTGCCGCTCATGGTTTCGCGTTAATCCTCTGCACCAAGCCGCTTTCCGCTAAAGCCGCTTCTAGACGATACGTTTGCTCGCCAAATACTCAGCAGACAGATCACACGAATATAACATACGTCCGTGTAGTAATCCAATAAAATTTATGTAAACACGACATATTCCCATTTGAAATAAATGATAAACGAATATATCGTTGTAATAATTAATAATTAAAAATACTGTTTAAAGCACCAATAATTAATTGTTTTTATCCACGCTGTATATAAAAATAACATTGATTATAAAAATTTAGCTTAGATCTTATGAAATTCTATCATTATTAATAGGAAATAAAGGTCTATAACGGTCGAAACTGGAGCTTTCATGCTTAAATAATTCCATGTGAATTTTTATATGTATACTATGTATTAATGTATGTACATACATATATACTATATTTATAGTCACTTGAACTGCGCGTTGAAACTTTTTCGGACTTAAAAATGCAGCTAAACTACTGTAGTAATATCACAATTAAATTTGATGTTCAATAGGTATCTATTAAAGAGATATTGATATGCTGGAAATCTGTAAATAACTTTATTTATTGCGAAAAATATTACCTCGGCCGAAAGTCGAACTCGAATCTCTAGCATTTCGTGCGAACGTCCTAAGCCTTTAGACGATCCATATTCACACAGATCGAAAAATCAGAGCGAAGCATTAAGGGGTTGTAGGAAAGTAGTAAAAAAAGAGCAAAAAAGCAAGATGAGTATATAAAAGGTAGAAAAGGAACATTGGAAGAAAGGATGGTACGCGCGGGAGTTAGGAAAAAGGTGAAGGTAAAAAATTCGTCTCATAAACACTTAGAGTGTGACACACTATTGCATCAAAGTACCTAGTACATCAAAGTGCAGTGAGAGAACGCAATCTCATGTGCGCTATCCCAAACAACTTCGGTTTCTTTTGAGATGATGGTGATGACGCGGCAGTAACAAAGATGACCAGAAAGGCATTTATTTGTCGCTTTGTTTGATTCGGTATTCACAAAGATAGCTGTTACTTATATACTGCCGATTGTGATTAAACATATTCGAAAATGTCTCCTGGTTATTCGCCAGTGTGATGCTAACCAACCCTCTCTCATGATACATTTATATCCTTTCGAGGATATATTTCATGCATGCTTTTTTACTGATTTCACGTTTGTTCCCTTTTTGCCTGACATAAATCTCGAAAATTCTATATTTTCGTCGTAAAAATATTTATATATATATAAAAGTAAAAATGATTGTAAAAAACGGTTACTATTTTTAAAAATTAAAACTACTAACATTCTAAGATTAAAAAAAAATTCTAATATATCTGATTAACAACATATTTTATATCTTAGATGAAATAAAATTTGAAAATGAACTTAAATTTTAATAAAATAATAATAATTGATATAAATTTTTATATATACATAAATATTTTTTACTATTGTACATCGAAAATCGATTAATAATAATCACTTTCTGTTTTATATTTATTTTATATTTACTGCTTATACTGTATATTTTTATGTAAAAATGAATTTTCAGTGCAAAAATGAAAATGAGAGGTTCAACTTCCAATGGCCTTGATCTTGACAAATGTTATCCAGATCATAATCCTGAACAACATAGGAGGTTTTAGTCGTCGATCGGACATCTTGAATAATGCTAATGCCGACGATACTGCAACTTTCAAGTGTTATTACTCGAAAAGTACTTAATGAAAAAAAATTTATTATAGTGTTCTGAAAAGCTTTCGAGGTAAACTATGAGAATATGCAATGAGAAATAGGAACTTTCATTTAAGAAAATCAAAGTGTCTTGACCTTAATGATGCCACTCAAGGTTAAATCAATAGTTATTACAAATTAAGAGTTATTTACGGGATGATTTCGATACAGATTGTAATAAATGGGTAGCAGTATTGAATACGTACGACAGTAATTGAGAGGGCAGTATTTGGACAAAAACTAGCGGTAATATGTTCAACCTCATATTTTATTTTTTTCACTATATTTAAATAATTAGCTAGTTTTCGAAATGTTTGTTTTTATTTTGTGTATATTAAAGTTTTTACTTGAATATAATAAAAAATGATATCTATTATATGTTTTAAAAACCTCAAAATAAACCTATCAATTACCAACATGTGCTTAAAGTGGCATTAATTGGGACAGTTATTCTAGTGGAATATATTGTGTAACATTAAACAATAAGATGTAGCAATAAGAATATATAAAATACAGAATACATCATATTGAAGCGTTTCTTTTTTTACAGGGAATTGGTTCTTCGAGTCGCATTCTTATTCGATTTTTGTAAGAGCTCGACGATAATGAGGAAGGCGATTCGTCGAGATATACAATTTTACAAGAACCAAGAAGTCGAACGAATCGATGGCACCCCACGCTTAAGTATCAAGATTTGCACAGGCATTATTACTGAGAATGAGAAATATTACCGTTCCCAATAGGGATGTCATTATAATACATTGCATCCATCGCCATCAGCCACCTCCTTGTTAGATCCGTGTGCGATGATTCACACTCGACTACTTTTCTCGTAATTTATTGCAACAAATTTTAAATTTTTGTCACATTACATTCAATTTTTGTACAATAAAATTGTAATTATCAGAATCCGCGTAGCGTCCATTTTGACGCACAAATACGCACATATATTATAATGTTATAACACATCCTTATTTTTCTATTAATTTCAAAAGATACAAATTATTTCTTAATACTATTTCATTTAGTTAAATAATTACTATTAGATGTACATTTGTTACAATCTTTATCTGTATCTTCCTTGTTATTATTTCAAATAACTAATTGTTATATAATATTTATATTTAATAATTTAAACGCACTTCCTCAAATTGTTAAAACATAATATTTTAAAGCAATCAAAGATTGATATATCAACTGTTAATGCTAAACAATTCTTTGTCGAATTATTAATTATTGCAAATACACGAATAGTATTTATAAATTCATTACTATAGAAATCTTGCGACTGTCATTGCAACAAGCATTTGGACACAAACAATCTCATCAGTTTTAGAATTTGTTTCGATATTATACTGAAAGCAATAAAATTGACACGGAATACCGAATATACTTTATTATTTCGAAAAAGGTGGGAGGGGGTTGAAACTCTTCTCATAGGGGTAACAAAAGAAATTGGTGTGTCCGTGAAACGGATACGCGATCATTGAATGCTCGACCGCCCTCTTTATATTCCTTCTGCTAAGTATTCCCGCTTAGAATGTTTTGAACTGAATCGAGTGACTCGTTCTTCTCGTTATGATTCGTCGAGGCGTCAAACCGTGCATAACGCTTGATCAAGGCACAATGATCGAGAAAAGCGGGGTTAGGTTAGGCAATGCCCAAATGAGACACCTGATATTTCGTAATTAGATGTCGACGTACGTATGTATGTATATACATACAATGCTGCAGCCAAAAAAATAGCAATTACATGAAAATACTATGAACAAGTAAGCATGTATTTATATTAAATATTAAAATGATATATATATATCAAATTTATAATAAACTTTTGAAATTAATTTAAAAGAAGGTAAAATAGAAATATAAATTTAATATAAAAGCAAAAACATTTGAGATTGCTATTTAATATTAAATATAACTAATTGTATATTTTACTACTGCGTAATTAAAAATTATTAAAATATGTTAAAATATGTCAATTTAGCTCAAATAAAATGACTATTTCCGCAATTTCTTATTTACTTGCAACTTATACATATATAATTAGTATGTTTGAAGGACACATCTCCTTAATCAAGACAATGAACTTTTATTAAAAGAATGGATTCTTAAAAGAAATTGTATTTATAATTATTATCATACATTTCGTAAAATATTAATTGTTTCCTATCGTACGTAATATATAGTTTTTCAAATATTTAATTGTAATCTTTAACAGATCTTTCTGACGTAGACGTATTAGTATAAAAACATATTATAGTACGTGAAAGGTTAAATGATTGTCAATCATAAAATTAACTCATTGAAGTGCTTCTCATGCAATGGCGTATTAATAGACGCGATCATCGAAGCATCGTCAAAACGAAACAAACATATACGTGACGGCAGCATGCGAAATGATCGCAGTAGGAAGTCCTAAATCCCCTTGGTGTGATATCGGGTCGCTCGTAAATGCGACGCTCCCTACCCTGAGGGGGCTGACCAAGCCGCCCCCGTTAATATCCTTATAATTGGTTAAAACCCGTAACTGATGAGCGAACTGTAAGTTATTATGCGAGCAAGACCCTTGGTTCAGCGATGGGGGTTTACGAGATACGGTTCGACACCTCTTCATTACCCTCTTCATCCCTCTATAGTTCCGGCTACGGCGTGTCAGTACGGATGTCTGGCATTATGGCGGACTTCGTATTGTCATTGTATCACGGATCGTCGAGAATCGTCCACTCCACGGGATTTGAGCGAATATTCGCTCGACTGAGCTGATACGCGCAAAAATTTGTTCAATATATATTTTGGACCCACTCCACTCGAGATTATATTTATTGAGAAGAGATCTATGGTGGATTTGTGGAAATTACGACAATCATTGAGTTCATTTCAATACTCTGTGATCTATACGGTACATAGAATTTAACTCTGTTAAAAAGAAACTATATATGCATATCATTTTTTATCTATAGATTTAATTACAATCAAGAATAAATTGCGGAAATAAATTGATAAAAATGATTTAACATTTTTAACTTAAAAATGAATAAATAATTAACAAATATTCAATTGTTTGATGTTCATTAATACATATATAAATATGTTCTGGTAAATTAAGTGAAAAAAATGAAATTAATACGCGATAAAAATAATGGAATTCTATGATATTCCTTTTTATATGACATTTCTATATGATATTCCTTTAAATATAATAGCAACGCAAATATTTCAAGATCATGTGATTCTCAAACGTTGTAACGGTGATTTTTAGTGATTTCACGGTGTGTCAAATTTCCCAGAACAGTTTCTTCCTTCATAGGGCAAAATTCCAAAACCGGAATAGTAGAGCAAGCCGACTTAAAAGGCGACCGACGAGGTTACTTTGCGATCTATACTTCGACAGGAAAGACGTATAAGTTTGCTATTTAGGGGATTCGTAATAGAAGCAAAAAGCCGACAACTCAAGAAGCAGCACGACAATGGTTCCAGGTGTTAATAATCCTCTCGTAATTGTGCCTCTCCCATGAGGATAATTCCTATTAAAGGCCACTAAATACTTGTTTGTGTATAAATGCCACTACGCGATCAGGACTCTTTTATATGTATACTAAAAAAGCCGAGATTTCCTGCCGTTATATATGATGAGAAGCTTACTACTTTGTATTGTATGTTATGTATCACCTTTATATAATTTTATACATTTTTATATTTACGTACCTTACAAAAATTTATTTATATATTTATAAATAACGTTTATTAACTTTATATGCATTTCAATAACAATGAAATTATCATCAGAAATAAATATAGTATATCAAAAAAATTATTGAATATATTTAAATATATATATCAAGCGATGCAGTAGTGTCGCAATACCAAGGCATAGAAATGTAATGCGCGATCGCGTGACGCGTAGACGTCACTCATCAGCTAAAAAGTGGCAACACTTTCTTTTCGATAGATCAAATGATTTTGCTCATAAAGCAGTTGAGCATAAACGGTTAGATTCATAATAGGCAAGTCGCCCAAGGCGAAATTGGAGGCAAATAAGGAAGAATTGCTTGCTGATAATTATTGCAAAAAGATTAAACCTCACTAATGACTTTGATTTTTATATATAATTAAAGTTGATATACTCCTATATAGGATCCCCACTCTCCCCGATTGTGGATTCGGTTATGCAGGATCTAGAAACAAAAGCATTGGAGGCTATTGGTATTCAAATTCCATTTTATTACCGATATGTTGACGATATAGTAATGGCAATCCCCAAAAATTTGGTTAATTTTACACTTATAAAAAACATTTAACTCGTTTCATAATAGATTGCAATTTACTTTAGAAATAGGTAGAGATAGGATAAATTTTTTAGACCTCATTATTATTAATAATAATTTTATTGAATTTGACTAGTATCGGCCACAAGCTTACGTTCTCGGGATGATATTTAAACTTTTTATTTTCACACCCTCAAAAAGGAGGCATAATAGGAATGATTGACAGAGCATTTTTGTTATCACATCCCAAATATCATCAAATACAAAAAAAAACATTAAGTAATAATTAGTATTTTATTAAAAAACGATTATTTTCTGCTGATTTGATTTTTTAATACTATTAATGCACGTCTGAAAGTTTTAATTCACAAATGCACACAAAAACAGAAAAATTCGAAAAACAAGAATGAGATTAATAAGGAATGCTTTTCGTGATTTTTGCTTCCTTACGTTCTGACAATTTCAGAGGAATTTTAAAAAATTAGTAAACATTTTAATACGAAACTGACATTCACTAATTTAAATAAATTGGACAGACTTATTAAAGTATAAAAAGACATTCTTCCACGAAACAAAAAAAATGTTGTTTATAGAATTTTGTGTAAGTCCTGTGACGTATTATATGTTGGGTAAACGGGAAGGAAACTAAAAATCAGAGTTTCAAATATTATTGATTTTTGGACGTTCAGATTTTGGTGCAGCTGAAATCCATCCATTATATTCTCATAATAATATTCTTATAATCAACAATTATAGCGCATTTTACTAAAAAAATCTGCAATTTTTCAATGTACATTTCTTTCATTTTTTTATTTTAATAATTTTCTCCCTGTTGATTAAATGTTTCTTTTCAGTCATTTTTTCATGTTAATCTTAAAAAAAGTACACTAACGCCAAATAGACATTAAAAAATATATTTTAATAATATAACAATACAACTTCCATACATCAAAATGATTGTTAGACTCCATGAATTTATAATATAATACAGATAATATAAAAATATACGTTAGGAACAGAATATAAAACGGAAACTCAAAATATTTACTTACTTTTGTAATTCCTGTAAGTACTGTGTTCTGATGAAACCGTAACAGTGTTAATAGACAAAATAAATTCTTGAATAATACATGAAAGAACGGGAAGTTATTGCTCTAACGTTACCTGTTACTGTTGCTAGGATACCTATACTTTCATATTTTAGAAAAATCTATTCGAATATTAAAAATGTTTATGTACACTTATTTTTGTTACATACTATACGTAAGAAGTCACTTCATCTCTAACAAGAGATATCAAGGACTTGAGAGAAAGATGTCGTACATATATAGGCATGTACATACGTATTATTATTATGTGTATTAATTAAAATTAATTGAATTCTCATAACTTTTTTTACATATTATACAATATTTTAACGATAATATTTTGCACATTTTCGTAATTAGTTCTTTCAATGACAATCCTATAGAATTAATGATGTGGCTAGGATAGCACATGTAATATCGTGAGTCCAGATTATTAAGATACGATGCGTTCGTGTATTGACCACGAAAGTATTCAATGGCGAACCGTTACATCACAAACACCGCTGTATTCCTCGTTGACACGTAACCTGAACGACATGTTCTGTATTGAACCACCGATCCCATAACGACCGACAGTATTTGATAAGAGACAGGATGGCCCCGATAGTCGGGTGAGCTCGAATTTAATGGATAGAGTACAGATTCTGCAGATTCATCAGAGAGCCAGTGTGATATCTCGCGCAAACATCAGGAGAGAAGCACGTTGTCCTCTCTCTGTCCTTTCTTGGCACCTTTTGAGCTCTGCACCCCCTTAGTCATCCATCTTCAACATGTCTCCCACTATTTCACAACCGCTATCATTCTTGGTTGCACTTTCAATCTCTGTTTCGTTCTAAATCAAGCCATCTCCCTTTTCCTCTCTTTTTTTTCACTATTCTACTCCCAACCCTACAGATCACATCCTCTCTGATAATAGATATCTCTTTGTCTTTCCTTTTTCAGCGTTCCTTGTCGAACTTCTCGCTTCCGATTTTGTTAATATTCTTCCATGATTATAGAAGATGAGGTATCGAGGTAGATGATATGCTTAATAGGCAGTTCTCGCTGCAGCGATTAAAGATTACCTGGATGATATGCTAGAGAGATTAGCGTGTATACACTCTTATTACATATATTGCACAAGGGAGAGTCTTTTTTTGCGAAATCAAAATATAACGATTTTATAATCATTTACTAGTATCCATTATAAATGATTTGAGTATTTGTAAACGGAAAATTATAAAAATCTGAATATTAAAACTATACCTACGGCAATGATATCTGTTAATGCGAATATGTATAAAATTATTAGTATAATTTTTCGGTGAAAATGTTATTAATGGACATTGTACAAATATAGTACTAATTGAACGCCCTAAATAATATTTAGTACTTTAGCATAAAATAATTAATTTTTATTATTATAACATTATTTGTTTTTCAATTCAGCCGTATCTATATTAATTAGCACCTATTAATAATAGACAGGGTGCCTTACAACTATCGTATAATACTCTCATAGCATATTCGAAGTAAGAGTAAAGATCTTAATACAAAAATGTTGAAGCTTTTTATATTAGGAGTTTTTATTCTACTTTACCTCTAGAATATGATATAAAAGTATTGTACTGAGATTGTGAGACGCTCTGTATATACTTAACAATAAATCTGATTAATTAGGACAGATTTGAGAAAGAATGACAATGAGAGAAACAAATAATACTTCATTGGTATCGATGAATTTATTGCATCGGATTGACTCATATTTACAACGAAGACACATACATATGCATTTTCTATTCTATCAATTTTCTACATATAACTTTTTATTTTTAGTTACGTTTGATTAATTTTACTTGCTGCTTATCTAGCTCTTATGATATACAAATAAGGATTTGTTATGATTCACTTCATTAAAATAAATTTTTAATATATGATAAAACAAATTAATTTTGTTGTAATAAACAACAATTGTTTTATAACGCGGAAGTTTAATTTATGCAGAATAAAAAATAATCGTATAAGCTGCCATTTTTTTTACAGTTGAGATATAAATAAAAATACATAAATAATTATGCAAGTTACAATAATAATAATAATCTTTGTAAACTTCTTGATTCTATTGTAAAAGTTTTAATGATCATACTCGCGTTAGCTACAGCAATCATGATTTAGCTATGATAATATTACAATAGTAATAATAAAGCCAACGTTTTATTTTTGCTATCTATAATTCACTTAAAGCTACTATCACACCGATTTATACATTTACCTAAAAGTAAATAAATATGTAGTTAACGTATAAGATCGCTTCGTATGCTTCATTAGCCATATCTTTTCATTTGTATTCAATAATATAAAAATTTCTTTTAAGATATCTCTTTCCTCTCTCTCTCTCTTTCTCTCTCTCTCTCTCTCTCTCTCTCTCTCTCTTCGTGTTAGATTATACATCGATCTGTCACAAGGAAATAAGAATTTTTGATATAAGAATGTTGATAAAATGGAAATAATTAGAAGAATATGCAATTTCTATCGATAGATTTAAAATAAGATAAATTATCTAAGTTCTGACACATTGTTAATGTTACTAAAGCTATTATATCATGTTGCACTATATTTTCGTTGCCGAAATTGATAAATGTAAAAACATCAAAAGGAAAGAATATAATTCAAAAATAATAGAATATGTTAAAATGTTAGGGCAAATTTGATTAGATACACTTACTCAGTATGTTCTGGTACACATTAAAACCGTTGTATACAGGTTAAATCGCGAAATCTTCGACACACTTTATAGTGTTGTTAGGTAAAGTATGTATTTTATAATTCAAAATATTTGCATTTCACATTTACAATCATTGTCGGATTAAATCAATATACAACGGTTAAGATGCAATAGTGTGTCCAACCAAATTCGTTAATAATTACAAAACATTTTTTCAGAAGTTCAAAAGTAGTCCTGGTATAAAATTTTTTTACTTAATTTGGGAGTCATACAGAAACGAATTTGGTGGCAAAATGTTGCTCTTATTATATATGATTAACATCATTTTTTAAATTCTATTATTAAGTTTTTCAAAGGAGATTCAGAGGGATTTAAGGGGATCCTAAAGTCAAGTCCAAATTCCGACAAGATCGCTGTTTTACGGATAAAACGCGACACATTGATATATCTATATCTTTATATACTATTACATTTATACCTCACGCACACATATACATAAATCTTTGTAGAACAATAACGTTTTAATTAGACATCTAAGTTTAACTCTAAGAACTCCACGTGTTTATTCTTTTAAACTACTAGTCTATGGACTACACACAATTTCGTAAATACAGATTGCAAAGCTTTTATATAAAGCAAATGTTGTTACGATATTAACAGCTCTGACGCCATATTGGACCAAGAAATAATAAAGAAGATTTCAATTTAAACACTTATTTTTTGTTCTCGATAAACTCCACCTCACAGACACAGTATTAATGCACATACTTAAATCCTGGAGAAGGATCATCGAATCTGTAAAAGAGGAAAGAAGTAATTGTTATACAAAAATTATTGCGTTTAGTTAGTAAAAGATAACTTCAAGGTCCTCTTAAAGTTATAAAATAAAATAAAGCAAAAAAATGTCTAATGATAAAATCCAAAATATCTCTTAAGGGAATGCTGGCTCGTTTGTTTTACCGACAAAAGTTTTTTATTCCACACTTTACTTCGTATTAGTTTTACAAAATTGAAATTCCTTTTTCACCATTAAGACACACATGTGTTAATGTATTTGATGTATTTTGTGTCCAAAGCAGAAAAAATAAAGCAATTATAGATTTTTTATCTCCTTTTATTTTAATATAGCGATCAATGTTGTCAACTAATGAAACATTTACTTCGTGAAAAGCTCATGCATATTATATACTGGAAATGAAGACAAAGCTGAATGAAGACTAGATGAAAAATAAAAAATGAACATATGTGAATTATTAGAATTAAGTTCAGAAGCCTAAATATTTGCACTAGTGCATATTAAACTTCCTGTATATTGATTTAGTGTGAAAGTGAAATGCAAATATTTCGAATGCAAATATTCAAACTTTTATTTAAAGTAACTTTATATAAGGAAAAATTAAAAGAAACTAAAGAAACTTAAGAAATTATAAAAAATAATGTTAACAATTTTCAAGTTTTTCTGTAAGATCATAATTATTAGATCATGAATTTGTTTAAACGTTCAAGACAAGCCCCTTTATTTTAAGGAGCTCGCCATCAAAATATTATTTCATTAGAACATATGAATAAAAAAATCTCATAACATTGTGCCTTTTATTCTATCCTGTATGGATCTTACTTATAGAGAAATACTTACTTATGTGAGAAAATGTAGCACCGCCGCGTCCTTCTAATGGCGGTGTTGCGTACTATGTTCGCGGGTAAACTTTATGTCAAGTTAATCTTACTTTAAAACTTAAAAGCACTTTAAACATTTCATATGCAATGGAAATAACAAAACCTTTGGTTGTTAAAAGATTATATTAAAATCAGCTTTGAAATACCTTGAAGATCTTAGGTTATTTTGGATTAACATTTTATATACTTTAAATTGCTTTAAAATTTTTCAAGTTAATTACTTTTAAAAACCTTAATTTTATTTAAAGTAAATTTCCAAGGGAAGCTTCATATTCAACTACAAATTACGTGTATAGCTTAGTAAAGATTCAGAGTCGTAAAGAGAAGTAATTGTGCTTAGCAATAGGTGCCGGATTTTATAGTATATGTTCTGTGGGATCTTATAAGAAATTGCGCTGTAATATATGTTATATATAAGAACAAATGCGTTTATGTGTGAAGCAGAACGATAATGTAAGAAATGAATTATAGATACCATCTGTTACTGACATATTTAATTTGAAATTAAGAAAGTCTGTTGACATCGGCTGTCATATCAGCATTCCCTTAAGTCCGCAAACACAATAGAGTAGTAAGCCTTAAGTCTTAAGAAATTGACTAATCATAGTCGATTATTCTTCTCATTTGACTGTGATTGATTAATTTCTTAAAGCTTAAGGCTTACTACTCTATTGCGTGTTTGCGGATTAAAGGGATCACAATCATCTGTTTTATCGACCGAATGCGATTATTTTTCAATTATTTTTCTAATTATTTTTACAGATTAAAAAATTTTTTTCATTATTAAAGTATAAATAATAATGCAATCCAAACCGATCGAATTTATGTCGAAAAATTAAAATATTTCAGTTTTATTATTCTGAACTCGTAACAACATTCGTTTTATATAAAAATTGTATGTATTGTCTCGCAATGAAGACATTTGCAAAAAACATTAAGGGAATGCTGTAGTAACCAACGGAACGCTCATTCTGTATTTTTCCAATCATTTCATTTTCTTTATACAAAATAAAAATATCCTTCTAGAGAATAAAAGAAAAAACGCAAATAGCTTTGAAAAAGTACAAACGTGTATGAAAATCCCCCAAAAATTGTAAATTACAGTTTCCTGTTACTATGTTAGGTTATTTTTTCACATATATAAAAATGTATTTAAGTATGTATCTAAACAAAAAATACTTTCCCACATTTGAATATTCTATAAAAATATCATGAGACGTTCAAATTATGATTTCGAAGCTTACAAGAGAAATGACAGGAAAAGTATAAATAAGATTTGAGTATATATGTATAACCTCCCATTCATGCGATATATAGGATATAGTAAAACAAGAAATGTACGTAACGTTTTACTTAATGGTTTACTTAATGTACGTAATGTTTTATTTAATGTATGTAATGTTTTCTTAATATACATAATATAATATATTTTATTTGGAATTCAAAATCTGTTTTATCAACATCGATCAAGTTCGGCCATCGCTCCAGCATCCCCTTAAGAGTATACAATAAGAGCAACATTTTGCTACCAACTTCGTTTTCCTATAACTTTGCCAAAATATACTTTAGAATAAAAGTTATTTTGAAACATAAAAGCTATTTTTGAAACCCGAATTCTTGTAACTTTTAAAAAAAAGCATCGTAATGACGATATGCGCAATAATTTTTCTTTTAACTAAACCTTTAAAACGAGGTGTACAACTTGACCTCTTTCTCATTAAAAATTTTTAAGTTACCTCTCGCTTCTTGCTTTTTTGAAAGAATTAAAGACATTTTTTTGCCTAAAAAAGCTGCATAAAAATCTATGTTCTGCCATTTTTTTTCTATATCTGACGCCTTTTGCAATATCCAGGGGGTAGGGTGGGACTTTATAATTATCCTGTATTCATTCTAAATTTTTATTTCTGCAATAGTACATTTAATACATAACGGAACTCAAAGGTAAGTATTCTGTGAAATCTGGACGAATTTTAAATAAGCCTTTTGAACGATTTCATCGTATTTTCATGGCTCTCTATCAGGTCTCCCTGTTGAGACAACCCTAATTACAGATCACTTTACTAATAACTCTCATTCCCTTCCACCGTTATGCGTAACGTATTTGCTTTGCACATACAAATATTTACAAATATTTACATTAGCCTGCAGGAATCCATTGATGCAACCATTAACGTTCATAATCGATCATGAAAATCGCTTCCCAATTCGTGAAGAGACTAATAGGATATCTGTGTCCTATTGATTTATCTTTGTGATATGGTTGATTTTACGCTGTGAATTATTTGTAATATCCAATACACTTCGTGAATATTTCACAGAATTACATGTCGCCCATATCGTCGACAAGTATCGTCCAGAATGTTACAACACTTTCAATCCACAGTCGAAAGTTTGACAATTATATTTCTATTTACATCATGAATTGATAAAATGTAGTGTTAATGTAAATTCAATTAAAAATTTGTTTAACAGTGGATATTATAAAAATATGCAAAATCAATTTTGTTACGATATTTTTATATAAATTTGAAAGACTAACTTTGTTATAAAAATATAAAATTATAGAAATACTTTTTTCTCAACATATAAGTAACTAGATATATAAGACATATTCTCGACTCTTTGCTATTCATATATTCGAGAACACTTGCGATTTTCTCGCATTTCATGAAAAGTTAAGTATCTCGAGGTGGAAAAAAATCATAGTTTTGAAAAATGCATTTTAATAAGGAAAGATACGGTAAATTTTATTAATGTTTTTGATATCGTTTCTTGATGACATTTTGTTTCTAAATTATATAAAATTAAAAATTGGTATGTCTTCAATATTTTTTTTTATTTTGAAGAGCTGTAACTTGATAAAACATAATCGGATAAAAATTAATAAAAAAGTATTTCAAGGTAGGCTTCCTGACTAGGAAATCTCGCGAAATGTCAAATTCTGATTTTAATGAAGCTTTGTATACTTACAGTTTTATATTTATTTAAATAGATAAATTTAAAAAATTTCAATAGCATAAATGATTTTTGAAGGATGAAATCCCTTTTATACATAAAGTTCTTAGCTTTTTTCGTTATATCTCGAAATCTATTCGAGATATCAAAAAATATGTAATACAAAAACGTTTAATACAAAAAATATCTATATCAGATATGAAAAAATGTCTAATACAAGAGGTTTCATAATAAAATTACATCTATTTATGTAAGACATTAATATTTTTTAAATATAATTTTAAAAATATAAATTTAAAGAAATTATTTTTTTATGTTATTACTTAGATAGAGGTAAATTCATTATAAAACTTTCATATTAGATATTTTTGATATCTTTAATAGTTTTGATATTAATCAGTTGAGATATAACAATCGCTTTACGTATTATAAGGAATAGAATTTCACCTCTCAAAATCGTTTATTTACCGCTATAGATATTTTCTAAATTCATCTATTTGTAAACTATAAGTGTAAACTATAAGTGTAAACTGTAAGTATACAAAGTTTTATTAAAATTAGGATTTGATAATTTACGAGATTCCTTTGTAAGCCTTAAAATGTGCTTTAAAAAAAAGGTGCAGTGATTTTTCACAATAATAGATATTTTACATAAAAGGTTATTTTTATAAAATGTTTTTTAACTATGCTAAAGTAAAACAGCAATGTTTATAAAACGTTTAGTAATAATTAGCGCTTTATTTTAAAACCGTTTAAGATTACTTTGGCTCCCGTACGATCATAAAAGTTAAGCAACGCTTGGATACGGACTACTTGGATGGATAATCGTTTTGAGAAACAGTCGAATTTCTTTCCCCAAATAAACTTCTTTTTATTATTATTTTATGTGTATTGAGGAATGTGTGATATTAATTGATAGATAAAATTTATTTTAGCAATAAAACTGGATTAATTATATATAAAAAATATTTTACTGGGAAAGAGGGGGTAAAAAACCGTTTTAAAATAGTTTTATATAGTGGTTTTATATAGTGGTTTTAATTAATCGTTATTTTTAATGTTTCCTACACGGATACTTATAACTACTCAACGTTACGGAAAAACGTTTTTTCAACAGTTTCTCAACACTTTTGTTCTACTTGGATAATATTAAAGAATTTACAAAAAAAAGGAAAGAACAGACAAAATTTTTTTCATGATATCCTCCATTCCCATAAATTTTTTCAAAATTTTAAAGATTTCTTTTAATAACTTTTCGTAAGAAAATCACAAGTGTTCTTTCTTCTTGAACTTCTGAACGATAAAGGTAACTGGACTCAATATGAATGTGTACTCAAAATGCCTTATTCGCTGTTTGTAGGTAATAAAAACAATTAATTCAATAGATAGCAGTAGTTTGTGCAGGTTGTCCGTCTGATTCGATTGTATCAATTTCTTGCTCGATTTGTTCATTTTATTATTATCAATAAAGCAAAATGCAGAATATTGTAGTCGTGATGTAATATTTCGTATATAGATAAGTAATCGTATCCTGTAAGTAACTACCAAAAGATGGTTATTAATTTCAGTAATTTATATTATTGTAGCTCTATATCCATACTTTATAACGCTATATCCACTTAATTTATATTTTTGTCACAACGTTTTATTTATAATCAAAGGAAGGAAACTCTTTGTACGATAGAACCAATATGGCCAACCTAGACATACTGCGTATACATATTGATTGTAACGGTTTTTAACACTTTTATTGTCCTAGATTATCAATTCTAATTTAACTGCTAATCACGTAAATTAGAATTCATGATTAAAAAGTAATATATGTCAATAACGTAGTATATGTCAATAAACATGTTTTAATCAATGTATAAACAATGTTAATAATCTTATAAAAGTAACATTGGATTATTTTATTTTTCACTTTTCTAACATTCTTTTACGAAAATGAGAGAAACATATACTTAGGTCATATTGAGTACATACGTATCCAGAATGAGCGGAATGCTACTTTTTTTAATCTTCATTACACCTATATAAATTAGAGATGCATCGAATAATATATTTGTTACCTAATCGAATGATCGGCAAAGTTACGTGCCCAATAACCGAATATTCAGCAAATATTCGGCACAAATTTTAAATCAACAGAAACAATGTGGGCGCGTGACATTTCTGACCGTGTCTTTCGCATCACCGTGCACGTATGCATGTTGTGGCAGATTCGTCCGTTTATTTAGGGTGCGTTCCGTTTTGCGCTTACAAAAAAAAGCGTGAAGATTGCACACTACAGCTTTTACAAAAAGAAGATATCATCTATATGCCGTTAAATGTGTTTCATTTAATACTTTAATTTAAATTAAATTTTTTATTTCCTATTATTTTATTTTTATTCTTATTAATTTCCTATTATTTATTACGATTAAAATTATTCAATGTTCTGCCAAGACCATTCAATGTTCGGCCGAATAGTAAAACTATTACCGAATAGACAGAACACCAAATAGCTGTCGAATATTCGTTGCAACTCTAACATAAATATTTGAATATATTATATTTTTTATTAAGATTCAGAAATATTCCTCTTTTAAATATGACTATTAATTTTTAATATTGAACTCAGCACAAAATTAGAAAAAACCGCAAAGCTCAGTAGAAGCACGTAGAGTCCGGTTACCTTATAGAAAATAAGAAGATAAAATGACAAATTCATTTGAGTCATTCGTTTTGTTTTGATTCAACTTTAATTATAAAGATGAGCAATCAGGTATTAAAGCCTGTAAAACAAATCATTAATGTTACTTTTTGTTGCATTGAAACATCAGTAACATTTAAAAATCTTATCTGCAAATTTTACTTTTTTAATGTTTTATACATTTTCAGCAAGATACGTCGGGAATGTACCTTTCAGCTCATTTTTGTAACTAATTTTAAGAGAGAAAGAAGCCATTTTCGGTCAAAGTGGGTCTTGCTATTTATCACTTTTCATTGGGCCGCCTCCAATTTGGCTCATATAGTATTTTTTATTTAGTATATAAAATGTAGAATCACGTAGAAAAGGAATTATGTGCTGAATGAATTATTCAAAGTTATGGTGAATTATTTTTCAGTGAAAATTAGTATATCTGTAAATCCTCATATAAAATTGAGGATTTACAGATATATTTACAGAAATTGAATGAGTACTATCAATTTTGATTTGTTTTTCGTCCTTCTTATAGTGATTTTAAAAGAAACATTTGCATTTTATGCTCAAAAAGCATTTCATAAAGTGTACATGGTGTAAAAAATATATTTATTTTATCACCTCTTTTTTTAAAGAGAAAGATGATGTTCACTTTTGTGAACAATATATTTATTGAATAGCTAAAAAATTGTTTATATTATTGAATAAGATAGTTTCACTTAAAAAAATAAAATATAACTTATATTAAATTATCAAAAAACAATCCGTATATAATAGTTGATATATTAACGTAAAAATTCAGAAAAATTCTAATAACGTTCTTTTTTAGCAGCTCTCACTGTGATTGAACACTTTCTTCAATCATATTGCTTTTCTCATATTCCCTCGAAATGCATGTGTGGAAAACGGAAAACTAAAAATTAGTTTGAAAATAAAATAAGATAAAATTTTATTTAGAGAAAATAATAAAATATCATCTGTTTTATTTATCCATTATTCAGTATAAGATTTATATGAAGGATACTTTATATTCAATAAAAAATTAATTTTTTCTCTTGATATCACGATAAGGACGAAAAAAGGACAAAATTGATGGTGTTTACTCAATTTATTGTTTATATGAGGATTTACAGATTTTCCGATTTATTTTTGTTGAAAAATAATGATTCACTTTGCATAATTCATTCAGCATATATAATTTCTTTTTTATGTGATTCTACATTCCAAATACTAAATAAAAAATACTACATGAGCCAAATTGATAGCAGTTCAATAAAAATGTTAATGATTAATAACATTCGTATATGAATATAAAAAAACAATTATCAGTTTTATAGACGCGCCAACTCGGTTTATCGGATTTGAAATACAATCACAAATTGAAATAGTAACTTTACATTAAATTAATTGATTTAATAACGTCGATTTAATAACAATTGATGCTACTATTGCAAAAAATATCACCTCAGCCGAAATTTTAACTCGGATCTCAAATTCCGTAAAGAAGTCCTTTCAATTTAATCACCGAGGGATAATATTAATCGCAATAATCATTTAATATTGTTCACTTAATATTGTTTATTATACGTCGTCTGAAAAAGACGTTCTTTCATATATGCCATATATTGGTTATTGCGATTAATATTATCACATATCTTGGCAGTCAAATTAGGAGGACACTTTAAATTCAGGAGCCGAATCCTGGTTGAGGTGATACTTTTTCCAATATGTTATTTACAGGTTTTTAAGATGATGGTGATATTGTTATTAAATCAACTATCTCAATTTAATTGTAAAATTATTTCAGCAGACAAACCGAATTTGCGTAGTCTATAGAACTGATATAGATAATTGTATTTGTACATTCACATATGAATATTATATCCGCTAAACACCAAGACTCACTTTGATTGAAAATAGCTTTCTTCTCCCTTATTTGTGTTTAATACTTCTAGATCTATTTCAGTTAATTTTGTAATTAAGTTGGAAAATACTCTTCCGAAGTAAGAAGTTGAACAAGTAAGAAATTGAACAAGGCGCTCTTTTAACTCTTCACTTAGATGTTTGCGCCAACTGACCTATATCATTTGAGTAACAAGGTGAGCCAAGAATGAGCGGATATTGAGTTTTCCTGGAATAGTGCATATTCTCGCTTTGTCACAACATCTTACTCAAAGAGTGATAACTGGTGGATCCAGGTGGAGGAAGTATAAATGGACTGACGATAGAATGTTCCGGGCCGTGATATACTGAGGAAAAGCTCGATTGTTGATTATGACTCTGGCCCGAGGCATCCAATCCGCTAAGCACTGGCGAACTCGTGTCATGCAGTTTCCGCATGTGTTTCTTGAGGTCAAAGTTTCTACAAAAGCCTTTGCCACAGATCTTGCAGGAAAACGGTTTCTTGTCATTGTGTGTGTGCATATGGAATGTCAGATTATAGATTTGATGAAACGCTTTATTGCATATGTTGCACTTGTACGCTTTCTCGCCACTATGTGTGAGCTTGTGGTTTTTATAGTTACCCTTTTGGTGAAAACCCTTGCCGCAAAACTCGCAGACAAACGGCTTGAAATTGGCATGTATACGTGTATGGGTATTGAGAGTAGAACTACGATTGAAAGCTTTGCCGCATGTCACGCACTTGTGCGGCTTTTCAGCAGTGTGGATGATCTTATGTCGGCAAAGAGTGCTGGCTTGACGGAAACCTTTACCACAAATTTTGCAGACAAATGGTCGGGCTCCCGTATGCACTGGCATGTGTCTAGTTAAATTATAATGTGCATTGAACACCTTGCCGCATTCTGGACAAGTGAAAGTCTTTTGCTTATTCGCAGTACCAAGGTCACTGCGCGGCGCTGGGCTCTTCTTGCCCCGCTGGTTTTCTGGTGATATGCTGGTTAGATTCAATCTCGAAGAAGCCTCTTGAATAGTCGTGGGAGGTGGCGAACTCTGAGTGATCGATGGGGTCGAAGCGGGAGGGCCTGGGAACGCCCTCAGCAAGGGATTCGGATAGTACAATGGATAATATTTAGATAATACGGGATAATGCTGGAGTAGATCTTGATGCCTCAAGGTCGGTACATACTTCTCAAACGCCGACTTCAAATGCGCCGAGTACGATGGGGAAGAAATATTTGGCAGCTGAAGAATCGTTGTCGTCGTTGTCGCTGGCATTGCTGGCGGTGGAGGCACCGGATTAGCGCTTTGCTCGGTCAGTCGTTTGTCCGGTTCCATAATCTTTGCAATGGAAAATGTAAGATTTCGGCAAGGCGTTGGTGAAGTTACCCTCTCAGGTGACAGACTTGGTGTCTCGGTCGCCATTGTGTTACCCGCTGCAAATGGTTGCATCGTAGATCTGTAATGAAAATATTGATCGTGAAATGGTTTTTCAGAATATCAGGATTTTTATAATAAATTATGTAAGATTCAGGAGGATATTCCTTATACTTGAAATCGCCTATACTGAATGACTTCTGTCGGGATTTGAATATCTTGTGAGTCTTTTGCATGAGGAAGGCACTTTTTGTTCAGAATGTTAAAATTCTTATATTAAAAGTGTGATATAATTAAATCATAAATAAAATTCAATATTAGTAAAAATATTTAATATTTGTCAACCACGCTATGATAATAAAGAAATATTAAAAAAATATTATTAACCGTATAATAAGGTGAATTTTCAAGATATCCAGAAAAATAGGATTGAATCTGACTTGATACTGTTTTGTTCATATTTCATCTACAGGATGTACAAAAAGTCCCGAACCTCTTTAATATCTTCTTGAAAAGTAAGCATTTCTGAGAAAAATGTTTCATAATCATCCCAATCAGCAGAAAATGTTTTTTAACAAATTAAATTCAAGCTCAAGTGCAAGTGAATATCAATATAATAAAAAAGACTTTTAGAGCCAACACAAGTTATTAGCGACTATAAAGTTAATGTTTATTTAATCAAATAAAATATAAATGTTTCAATCCTTGGTTAGGCCTTTTTCAATATATTATATAATTATCCCAATCAAATTATTAACGCAAATCTTACAATAGTTAACACATCTAGTCGAAGTCATTAATTCATTCGCCAAACGTTAGAAGAAAAGTTGGTCAAAATGATTGTCAACTCATTATGCATAAAATTTTTCGACTATTTAAATAACAAAGTGAAAAATAATTAAAGATTTTAACAAGAAAAAACAAGGTGTAAAAGTTAATATAATGGATTACATAAATAAAATTTGCACGAATTTAACAGCTAGTACACATCGAACTGTTTGATGTAGATAGTGTATAATGTATTGATCAATGTTTTTAAAATGTTTTTCAAATCTTTATTTTTCGTTATACATTGCATAATTTACTGTAAAAATAATATTTATCAAATATTTATTTTATCTTAACTATTCATTTGAAATAATGATTAAAAAAATTAACTTTTATTAAACGCTTATTTAATGTTTATATTACATTAATAATTTATTTGTAGTAGTGATTTGAAAAAAAATTTATTTAACATTTATATTACATTAATAATTAATTTATAATAATAATTTTAAAAAACATTTATTTAACATTTATTCAACATTAACTTAATATTTATATTATATTCATAATTAATTTTTAATAATAATATGAAAAATCATTTATTTAATATTTACGCAACATTAATTTTATATTCATTTTACATTAATTATTTATTTCAAATCGTAATCCCAAAAACATTTATTTAACATTTAGTCGATATTAATAGCATTTATATTATAAATATTAATTACGTAAGCACACAAAAGAATTTAAGGTTTGATCCTGAAATTAGACCGATTAGACTATGATATTCTTATGTATTTTGTTCTGAAACTGAACCCAATGTCACCTAATCACCGGATGAAACATTAAATTTTGTGCGCCTGTGTTATTAATTTACAATAATAATTTAAAAGAACATTTATTTATCATTAATTCAACATTAATTTAATATTCATATTCATTAACTGTGTGTGTGTTCATTTACAATAATAATTTAAAAAGAATTTATTTAACTTCGCGCCGATGACTTTAATCTTGACATATGTTGTCAAGGTCATAAGCCTAAGTGATCTTCAAAAGGTTTCAGGTGACGGTCATTATTGGTTCAAAAGTTATTAACAAATAAAGTTTAAAAAAATGTCTTATTTCTGCTATATATTGACGGACATACGACTATCTACGCGAAGAGAAATTCATCCCAACTCTCTCCTTGCTGCGGGGCATATGACTTTCCACGTGAAGCAAGGTCCTGCAAGGTTCACTCCATCTCTCGCTATCTAGGAGAAAGTCGGTCGTCACTAAGCAGGGAGGGAAACGGGGTGGATCCCGCTTCGCGTGGAAAGTCGAGTTCCTCTTGGCAGGGAGGCAGATCTCACTTCGTGTGAAAATTTGAACGTCCTTAGATAGGGTGGATGTGGGGTGGATCTCGCTTCGCGTGGAAAGTCGAACGCCCCCAGACAAGGGAGAAGATAGGGTAAACCTCGCTTCGCGTGGACTGTCATTACGCAAGGAGGGGAGGGTTTGGGATAGTTTTTAATATTGTATATATAGTACAAAGACATTGTTTTTTAAATCTTTTCTATTAATAATTTTTTAAAGAAACCGCTTTTTTGTTAATAATTTTTAAAAAATTTATATTTTTTGATATTTTGTTTTTACAATTCACTGTTTTCTGTGAAATTAATAATTTATTATAACTTTTCAAAAATTTTTCTCTTATTGCAATATTCAACAGAAGTATGTTACAATTTTCTCTTTATTTTATGTTCTGCCGGAAGTTTTTAAAAAACTCAAAGGAGTAAGGATGAAAAAAAATTTAAAATTATATACTGGAAATTCTCTTATACTGGAACATGCGCGCAATAGGCTTTTGCAGGCTCCGCCTATCGTCGGGCACCTTTGGATTGCCCCTCAATTGAAAGCAACCCTAATAATAATCGAGACAGCCTGATAGGAAAAGCTACGGCTGGCATGAGAAGCAAGATTCTAATAGGGAAAATGGTATTGTCACACAACTGGCCTCGAAACCCGCCTCTGTGGCCTGTAGAAAAGTGTCGATGTAGACAGCGCAGCGTGTCGCAACGCCATGGAGGGGCTCAACTGTCGACCGGAGTGCACCACTGACAAAAAAACGCGATTACGTACCACGAAAGTTTTCTCTTCAAGCAATTCTAATTGGCAAACTCGAAGCAGTTATCATTTCTTGTATGTACCACTTTACATCATCTTTCGCACTTTCCTTCATTCCATTTTTCTTTCATATTATCTTTCTAATTTTAATTTTTACTGAAATATGATAGTGTTGCAATTTACGTTTAATAATTACTTAATTTTTACTTTGCTTTGATTTTTATATATCCCATACAGTACAGAACGTGCAGCAATATCGTTGCAATATTGCTACAACATGCAATATTGTTGCAATGTTGCAACATTGTAGCTGCAACTTTTGTGCTGTAGGGGATATTTTGTCATATTTCAGCAATTTGCATTAACATTTTGTTATATTTCTTAAATAAATTTTATGACCTAATTAATTCATATCTCATTATATTTTTATTATACCTTATTAATAAATAAATATTTTTTTCTTTTATTATTAAAAGAAATATATATACTGTATTATATAGAATAAAGGTTGTAACGATGGACACTTAAGAATAGATTTCTGAGATTTTTGAATAAAATCTTAATACCAAAATGTCAATGATGTTAATAGTTTTTTATTTACAGACATAATTTTTCGTTGTCATATGTATTCCCTTTTTCAATCACATTTATCACACTGGATCAGTTTGATACAAATCAAATTTCAAATAGTTGCTGTTTAAAAACTAACAGTTTAATTGGATCGGAAAAATACTGGGATATAAGGATTTAAGAAAGATATTTATTTTTCGACATCTGTAGATGGTTTATTTTTTAGTACAAAAAACGTGCAATTCTAAGGAAGAAATTTATTTATTGTAAAAATAATGTAGGAACAATACAGATAGTAACTAATTTTCTTTTGACTTATTCTCATTTTATTTAAGTACCTTATTTCAATTCCACCACAGTCATTACACAAATAAACCCGATGATCATCGCACATCGGACGTCAGCAATATGAATAAATAACACATTTAATCCGTGTACCCGGTATACACGTAAAATAAGGAGCTTTAATACTTACATTTTTTCATCAAAGGTCCCTGAAACAAAAAAAAATGTTTTTGTTGATTGACTACGCTTTTGTCACATATTGTGAAGTCACACTGACCCATGATTCTCTTTGAAAAGTTGCCACACATGTGCTGACACGGTTTTTAATAGGTTAATAGCTTTAATCGACAGAGGTATCTTCAAATTTTCTACAGATGGCGCATAAAGCTTGATGATGACCTACGCCTTCAAGTTATACAGCTCGGATCATTTTGACCAAGTGTGACAATAAAGAGTTGAAGTTAGTGAATCATATCATCTAAAATTTGCACGCAAAATGCCAAGCATACTTGATAAACGCGCAAACTTAGTCGATATGATAGGCTAACTTTAAGTGCTTATATTTCAAAAACTGTTATAGCTTTGACATATTGATACAGAATTTTCATTTCAAAATAATGTCAAGAATCTATCCTTAAGTTGTTACGGTCTTTACCGGACATCTTCTATTCTCCTTTTCCTCTTTCTCTCTTCTCTTTCTTTTTTCCTTCTTCAAACATTTCCTTTTTTGTTTAATTATATCCCATATAGTATATAACAAATCTCCAAGAGACGTTTTACAAGACGTTCTGAGAACGTACTAACGTTCTGATGAACGTCCCAACGTTTTGAAAACGTTTTTCAGAAAGATCTCTGGGATAAAGTGTGCTGTATGAAAACCTTACTTTTGCTGCCGCCTTATTGAATCTTTCTCTTTATTTTTCGTTTCTCTGTTGATACTCTTATTTCTGCGCTAACTTCATTCTTTCATTCTTCCTTTCATAATTCTTGTCATTTGTTTCTTCAATGCCCTTTCTTTTCTCTATAGGTACTTATAATTCTTGGTGTGTTTTCTGTTCCTGCACTAGACTGTTCTAGAATTCTCTTTCTCGCTTTCGACAAATATCAAATATATATCTATCTCACTTTAAGTTCCAAAAGTGTACACTAGTTCAGCCACAGAAAACAGACCTCATATTACATATCTTTTCTATTATCTTTCTTCAACTTATGTACATCTACCTAATAAACTTTGTTGTACATCTACCTAATAAACTGATAAATTCAGCCAAAGATAGGCGAATATTTGGTATAGAATTAATATGTGCTAATTTAATGTCAATTTACAATTAAAGCGAGACTATTTTCGATTGCATTTATTGTTAGCTTCTTTTAATCATACATAAGTCAAATCTAAATCAGATAATAAATCCTATATTAAGTATATTATTAATCAAGCTTAAATAAACAACACAATGGAGCTACGCAATAAAAAAGTAAAAAAATAGCATGTCAGAGGTTAAAACATAAAAATTGAACATCTACATTATGATAAAATTAAAAGTATAAAATAAATAACTGGTTATTTTAATATATCATTCGGATCTCATTTTCTCTTCCATATGCTGTTTAAAGATTAAGATTTTATGATTTCCATCTATTTAGATGTAATATAAGTATATTAAGAATTGTATTAAATCTATATAAAGAAAGTCACCATTGTATAAACGACTATAACTAATGCCAGATTCCAAATAAATTTTTGTATGAATTATGTAAAATTTTTTATAGAATAAGACGTTAATAATATCTATATCTTTGATGGTTTGTAATGGAATGAATCAGTTACAGTCATCTTGTTATAAACTATGAAAATGTATCATATATTCCTTTATGGCCTTAAGGAGCAATTTCATGCGAAAGAAAGCTGGCTTTTTATCCCCATTCCATCAATTTTCGTATACAGCGAAAAAATTTTCGTTACGCTCAAAGTTCAATATTGTTCAACTAATAGCGAACATCGCTTGAATATATGACATGTTATGTTATATTCATGGATTATGTCCAAGATTAATTTTAGAAACGAAGCAAAGAAAAAGCCATGTTCGCTGCGATTTTTGGAAATAGGTGTTATCCAACACTTTTTCTTTTTTAATAATAATTGTATATTAGCAATTGCAACAGCTATGCGTCGCCTTCGAATCTTTGTTGCAGCTACAGCTGCTACTATACGGGTATGTTCTTTTACACATTCGATGTATTCTCATTTTCGTAATCCATTTTTGTAATCCATTTTTATTAAAATGAATTAAAAGCTAGCGAACATAAATGAGTGTATTCGTTAACTTAAAGCCAACGAAGATACGCTCCATGAAAAGGAAGCAGGAGAAGAGCGAACAGCTTTGGAACGCTACTTTGATTTGGTGGAGTGGGAATAAAAAGTCAGCTTTCTTTCGCTACATGAAATCGCACCTTTACACTTATATTACATCTAAGTAGTTTTCTAGATATGGAAGAGGAAAAATTCAAATGTGATGTATATGACAAGTTAGGGTCATAACACGAACATTGTCGCAGTGCCATAGCGCCTTATACCATTTTATGTTAGAGCCTTACGTTACTTCACATATAATCATCCGTAAGACATAACGTAAGCAATGCACAAAAAAAACATAGCATAAGCTCCTTACCACTTCTTAACTCAAGGCGTTACGGCAATCTTTGTGCGGTGATTCTTATTCATTTTACATTTTTAATTTTATCATAATGACAATAATCAATTTTTATTCTTTTAACTTGAATGACACATTATTTTTTACTTTTTATTTTGTTGACACTCTATTATATTATTTATTTAAAATTTATTATAATTTAGACTTGAATCATATGTATGCAATCCAAAATGGCTAATGAGTACAATTATAATTGGTCTCGTTTTAATTGTAAATTAACATATCAAATTAGCATTAATTAAACACTAAATATTCGGTCCAATTTATTATTTTATTAAATCATGTTATAACAATGGGTAGGATATTAATTTCAGTTATTTACTTGTTATATGTATATGTATAATATTTTTGTTAATTTTGCACTTCTATCACATATTATCTGCTACTTTTTTCCTTCAGATAATTTTTTCGCTCGTATTTTCTATCCCATCATTTTTTTCTCTCACATATTGTCATTCTTTCTTTTCATTTTATCAACCATCTTTTTTTCGCTGTTTTCTCTGTTACTCATTTCCAACACTATCCTCGATTCCCCTTACATTCACACGCTTCTTCTCTACCATCTTCATTCCATTTCGTGCACATCCATTCTCACGCTTCTTCCTCCATTTTTGTTGCTCTATCATCTGCCTTTTCCTTCGCACTCTTTCTCTCTTCGTGTATCTTCTCGTACGTACCTGAACCTATACTCATACCAATCCATCTCTCTTTTCCGCCAACCTCTTTTTGTTTCGCTTTGGTTGACAGAGACAGAGTAAATCGTTGCCGACGGAGGGGATGAACGAGAATAGATTGGTGGAGGCTATCATCAGTAGCGTGAGGATGCAAGAAGCGAGGGGTGGCAAACTGTATTGTGGTGGGGATCAGAATTGTTACAGTACTTAACGAGCGGCCGTGGCAATCAGTATCGTTCCCCGTTACCGAGACCCATGGCACCCGGGTAATTCTACCAATTTAAATCAATCCCAACCAAAGTATGGCCGACATAGCTAGAGACCATTTTGTTTTCTTAATACCACTAGAAGATGCATCCCATACGATCATCAATGAGGCCACTTGTTTCTTTCGAAGCTTAATATACTTTCACGAATAATTCCCATCACACAATTAAACTTTAAGAATGAAAATTAAATTGTATCGGGGATAGGAAATAACTCTCTTGTTATTTGCAATTAAAAGTTATTTGTGAAAAGTACTCATTATGTAACGACTAAAACAATGAATTATTATATTATTAAAAAATGATTTTTTCATCCTGGCATTATCGTTATCGTCATAAGAAGTTATAAAGTCATTGTTGTAACAAAAATCGTTATTGTAACGAGTCATTATTATAACAAATCTTTATTACGACAAAGTAGCGGTAACAGTAACGGTAACGTGCTATGTTACCAAATAACACGTTACTTCCCTTTCTTGAATTTTATCAAACATACTTTTTTAAAAACATGGATATAAAACTGCAAAAAACATAATGATAAAAAATTTTTGATCGCATGTATAACTAAAAAGAAATTAAAACAAGAGCAAAATTATAAAACATAAAAATTATTCTACAGCTAAAAATATGACAATTGAATAAAGATAATAACAATATTCTATTGTGCAGCAGATATATTTTTGTATATATGAAGAATGTTCCAATCAGGATAAAAAAAATTCAGAATTTTCAATAAAGTATAAATTAGATATTCACGCGAGCACGCTCATTCACATATAGTATATGTAGCCTACCATTTTTATAGATTTAATCACTTCATTACAGTGTTTTACTACGTACCATTTGATTATAAAACAGATGCTTTTGTCTCTCTACAAAGATATTAATCTAAGCAGAAACACAACAAAAATTAAGAAATATATTGATTCTTTTTTTTAAATCTTATATTTAAAAATAATTTAAACGACTTAACATTTTAACATCGAAAGACGAACTGTTTGTAACAGATATTTCAAATAAATTTTGGTTAAAGACGCACGGACTGCACAAAGCTAAGAGCCGCTTATTCAATAATATGGCAACCCAAGTAATCTATCTAAATGTAAAGATTAAATCGCAGTCGCTAAATGTACAAAGTTTACCAATATGATTACAAACGACCCGAAGAATCCAATCACATCTCGTCAACTATTAACGATGATGAACGAATAGCTTCAAACTTAAAGAAAGTTGAAAGGACTCGAAGAAACTTGAAATGGCTTTGCAAATTTACTGATCTTTCTGTTAGTCTGGTAATTACTTTTCTCTATCCTGTGATCCCTTTCGATCATCAAGATTTTGTTCTCTCAAGATTATTTACTTTCTATCATAATCGAGGAAACAATTAAAGATAACATTCAACTGAACGTCACTTCACCATTTCTATTATCGTAAAATATTTTTTAATTTTGTCCTCTAATTTGCACAAATGCTCTGTTGTCTGAGAATTGCTCATTGTCTTTTTTTGTTAACAGTTATTAAGGCATTCTTTTTATATGAATGCTCCTTTTTTTACACTTTTTTAAGATTTAAAGAAATTAATTAAAAGTAAAATAATTGCAAATAATATGGCAAATTAAATATTTGTCATATTATTTAAAGTTCAATTTGAAATTCTTTGATATTTCATCGTATTTTAAAAGAATTATACACACACACACACACACACACACACACACACGGTTTATAATATCTTTTTATAGAAATTGTAATTAATTTTAAAAGAACTACAGTATGAACATTTTATTAATGCACTTTGCAAAGAAAATTCAATATAAATTGACAATTCTTTCATAAATATGCAATGATATATATCTTGTATTAAAATTAGGAATGCACCGAATTAAATATTCGGGAAATATCCGATATCCGACACCTTTTTACTATCCGGCCAGATAGCCGGATATTATTAGTATCCGGTAATATATATATTCGGTTGAAATTTTATATTGATAGTTTGCGCTATTAATGCAGAATTTTATTCTATTCAGCTGAATTTCTTATACAATTCATCTCTCTTCCTCTTTTTCTTTTCACGTTGATAAGATACAGAAAATTATTATTGTTATTTTTCTCTTGCTGCTTTTTTTGGAAACCATTTTCCATCAGATATCCCGCGAATATCCGGGAAAATATCCGATATCCGATCGGATATCCAAAAAGAATGTGACACCGGTATCCAGTAATTTTATGATCCAATGTATCCCTAATTAATATATAGTTGATCCCAAACAGTAGCATTGCAATTCGAATACTTTGAATCAATGAATCCTTGGTATGAACATCATGGAATAAAAGAATGGATCGACAGCGATTTCGCGTGTACAAGCTGCATTAATCACCGTAGGGTTCTCTTTTAGTGTATCTGCTCATGAACTCAGATGTCTATCGTTCTTTACTATTAAATAGTGATAAGAAGATAAAATGCGCTGCAAAATTTCTTATTCGATTTTACAATATGCAAAATTCCTTTTCTGTTATATTCTTTGATCCTATTTTAACAATACTGTAAATTTAATTTATCATTTAATTAAGATGGATTCTCAATTAAATGGACATATATTTTATTATTTTCATTACAATTATTATCGGAATATGTAAATTTCTTATAATAAAACCGTATCATATACAATCAGTTGGAAATTTTTATTTTAAGGGCACTTCTAATCTCCATATCATTTTAATTTATATTAAAATTATTTTATATGAAATATATAGTTTAAATTAATGCAGTAGATACAAACAATTTATATAAATTTCATAGAAAAAAACTTATATTAAGATTTCTTAATGACATAGAACCATATTATATTATAATCGAAAAATTATAAAAATTGCACTGTTAAATATAGTTTTAAAAAAGCCGCTTTTTTTTCAAATTGCTGGAAAAAAATCGAAAAAATTTCGGTTTTTTTTTTCCAGAAAAATTAGTTTTTATGGAAAAATTGCTGTTTTTGCTATGTAAAAGACATAATAAGTAACTTCTAAATTCCTTTATAAAATTAATGCGATCTATGAAATTATGTAGCACTACTTTTATTAAAATTTTTTAGTTATCTTTCTATTTTTGTAATAAAACCTAATCTAACCTTTCTTTAACATATGGCAAAGCTTAAGTAGACAGATTTTTAACTCTAGTTTGCCACACTGGTCTAATAAACTCCTGAAATGTCTCTTTGTAGTTTTTTTTCCAATATTTTGTTACGAATCCAATTTAAATCCAAATTATTTTCTAGACCTATTAAACATGATGTTTGAATTCTATTTTTAATTCTTGCATTAATGGTGCAATAGTACGAGGGTCGTCTGAAAAATTTTGAGCCTAACATAGAAACAAGTAATTTTTCGATCAAATTCAATTTTATTTTTCCACATAGTCTCCTTTTAAGTCGAAACATTTTTTTCAGCGATGCTCCCACCCCTTTAATCCATTCAAATAATACTTAGCGTCTTGCTTTGCAAAATAGGCGTTTACGGATGCGATGACCTCGTTCGATGAAAATTTCTGTTCTCCTCCGAGCCAAACTTTGAGCCTAGGAAACAGAAAAAAGTCGCTGGGGGCCAGATCAGATGGTGAATACGGTGGATGGTCAATTAATTCGAACCGCAATTCGTGCATTTTTATCATGGCGACTGCTGATATTCGATTTTTTCCATTTTTACAAAAACATTGACATTGACACTGGCACAAATGACTGTCAAACAACAACAAGCGCTGGAAGTAGCTACAATTTTCGCAGATATCTTTCAAAGTATGTACGATTATAGTACCAAAATTGTTTTGACGAGAAATGCCATCTTCATGTTGAGGCTCAAAACTTTTCAAACGATCTATGTATATGTTTTGTATGTTTTATTGAATACATTATGCGACCTCAATCTTTCATACAATTTCAAAATTTCTGTTAACTTATCCCGCTGTGTACCCTATACGCAATTATTTTCTTTACGGAAAAAACCGAGAAGCAAACGTAATAGGTTTTACGAGCACGCGTGAATTTTTCCAAAATGAATTTTTCTTTGGGAAAAAAACCGAAAAAATCCGCGGAAAAATTGGAAAAATTGGGTTTTTTCCGATCCTTTAAAACTATACTGTTAAATCTATAGTGTCAAATTTAACTTAACGTGAGTCGCCACTGCTCCTACTTAATCATATCGTTATTTTATACTAAAACAATGGTTATATTTGATTCTATACAGTGTCAATTTGATATTATATAGTGTCAAATTTAAATATCGTTTTGGTAAAAAATAATGATATATTTAGTAGGAGCAGTGGCGACTCACGTTAAGTTAAATTTGACACTATAGATTTAATAGTGTATAACTAGAGAAAAGGAAAATCTATATTAAGAGAAAAATAAAACTTTTTGAAACTGCTTTTGCTTCAAGTCAAAGGCCCCAGTTAGTAAGTTCTTTCTCATTGTTTCGTCTCTGACAATCAATCTTTCGTGATATGGCACGTGAACAGTTGACATATAATTAGCATTTGGGGCAACGAAAGCTTGCACTGAAGATGACAGGAGGTACAATACACGCCCCCTTGATTTGTCCTCTATCCCACAAACCACCCTTCGTGTTCAGTTGATGAGTACGTCACGTAAGCTGCTTTGATATTAGCCATCTTAGTTTATAGGATCACACTTTTACGCGCGGTTTAAAAAATTGCAAACATCTATCAAAATTGCATGCCATTACGTATATTGTAGAATTTAATTATATATATAACAAGTGTTTCAATATATTTGTAAAAAAAAGGAATTAGATAGCTATTCATAAAAAAATATTATATATTTGAAAATTTGTATTAATAAAGTATACTAAACTATGTATAGTTTAATATTATTATTATTAATACTTGCATAGTGAACAAACTGCTCTTAGTGCAAGCACAAGATAAACTATAATTTAAATATTTAATTAGTTTAAATATTATTAACATCATATTTTTATATAAAATGCATAGTATAAATAAAGAGATAGACTTTTGACAAAATAAAAAAAACATCAATGTGTATAAAGACATTATATTACATAACGTTCTTGCGTAAATCGAGATGAACTGGGACGAAATTTCAAAGTTTCACGTTATGAGGAGAGTCCATAGAGAAGGGTGATTTAAAGTTAATTGGAGAGCGCGCGGCAGTACGATGACGAGAGGTACCGAGGAATAAATTGCGAGTCGACGAATCAGGGGATTGGTATATTTCAACGGTATTCCGGATTAAGTCATTCGGTTATATGCCGTTTACATTGCGCCTCGGCAGTCTCTCCCGAATCATTCGGGGAAATTGCTTAATTTTAAGAAAGTTCTTGGTAGATTTACCAAGTTGGTCTTTGACATTCGACCAGTGGAATCGAGAATGCGTGACTTACAGAATTCGTATAATTTATTATCTTAAGAAATATAACAGATCGTAATTATAAAAGGATTGAATTTGATATTATTCTTAAATGTTTATTAATAAATTACTAAATTAAGTAAAATAATCAATTATGTCAAACGCAATGGTAATAAATATATATATACACATGTACAGTATGCGTAAAAAAAAAATGCGACTCTCACAACTAACACTTCAATTGTCAGTTTAGTTAAATAAAGTGAGTGGACGGGGGCAAATTTGATTATAATACAAATATTTTGTCCTTCTACTAAATATTTATTCGATTTTATGATAATTATGATTTCCTTTAATTGCAATCACTGCTTCAATGCGAAGTTCAATGCTTCTCAGCAAACATAGTAATAGTGATTAAAAGAGAGTCGCATTTTTTTTGCGCATACTGTACACATATGTATATACACACACATAACATATATGTATTTATACATTTATATCTATACATACATAACTTGATATAATGAAACCTCATTTAGTTTAAATTTTTCAATCTGGAAGAATGCTTTTCCTATATTTTTTAGTTAAACAAAGTATCAAATACATATATTAAACTGTTTAAAAAAGTTTAATTACTGGATAACTAGTGAGAAGATTTGCAATATAGTAATATGAATTATTGTAATACTTATATAATTATAAAAAAAGAAACAAATATGAAAACTAAAGTTTCAAATATATTGACGCAAATCCAAAAATGACCATTCAAAAATTACGAAATTCCAACCACACAAACGAATTGCTCAAATCGCATATATGAGTAAAGACTCGAAAAGAAATTGGTATCCACGTAAATGCCCAGATGAGCGGCTTTATAAAATGGCAACATCCCGCTGGGTTTTCATATGTGCGTTCGGAATTCACTGCAGTTCGATATGTCGTTGTGTCGAGATGGAATTGGCGGGAGATTTGCAGCTGCGCAGTCTACAGGGGGCTAACGTTCTCTCCCACTCGACGATTGTTGTAGGACCCGTTGGAACACCGGAGGCATCTCGTTATCATTGATTCATGTTCTTCGTTTTCTAACTTAAATCTTCTATGAGCGACTGCGCTCGTAAACGTAAACTGTAAATGCATACCGACAATGGCTTAGCAACTCGAGATCATCGACATTCATAATAACGATCGATCTCTTGAACGATTTATAACAATCGCGTCGAGTAATGAATAGAATAAATTAGGGAAATAATTGCCTCGCCATTATCATTTTGTAGCTCATTTAGGCCTGTTTCTACCAATGAAGATTAACTTTAATCTCGGTTCAACTTACTCTTCATCGTTTTCTTATTCTTAAAATTAGAGTTAGTTAATCTGAGATTAAAGTTAAACTGCATTGGTATATAGAAACGGGCATTAGACTACCTCATATGCTCGCTTTCATCATCACGTACGTTTGAAAGATTCATAAATGAGAAAAAACTGTTTGAACATTTTGAAATTTAAGTATAATCAGAAATATGTACCGAGCCTCACCTAGAATATAATATAATTTATGATTACCTAAATTTTATGCTTATTGTTAGTATAAAATTTGAATACTTTTTATTATATTCGTGTACATATCCGCGTAGTGTTCCTTGATGGTATTCTTCTCCTTGCGTTTTTAGCCATCTTCACCAAGTCGTATGAGACAATGAATGATGAAAAAAAAGGGTTTTGCTTGGCGCGACATGCTCGTATACAAATGCATGGGGGCGTACGCTACTTCCGCTCTCGCCATTCAATCGCAATCTCGATTCTTGAAAGAAGAATGAACCATAAACCCGATACTCCAAGTACGGGAAACGTCGTTACAAAAGTGAGTTGGGGACTGGTGCCGGAAGTCTCGCGTGCCATTTGCCTCGTACGATATACTTATACACGTCTTTGCGAATCATGATAAGATGAATAGAGGACTTCTTGAGTGGCGCGTGCCTGTTACACCAGTATAGATCAGGAGAGAACATTCGATCTGAGAAGGACAAGTAGCGCCTTCAGTTTTAAACTGTATAACAAATTCGATAAGCGATTATTTACTACGTTATTATTATATAAATATTTTTACTAACGAGATGCTCGGCATAAAACAAGCAAGGATTTTTGCACAAACGAGTTTGATTTCTATTGCAATTAAAATCACTATCTCTAATAATCATACAATATAGTTAAATGTATTAACAATTTTAGATTGGTTTTTCATAATTTGAAACGCAATAATTAGATTTTTGGATTGTTTTTCTCCCTTTCTCTATCTCTCTCCCTTCCTCCTATCTTCTTCCTTTCTCTTTTAATTTAATTATATCTAATCTTTTTATGTTACCAATACTAAATTCTAAAAACCATTATCTGTTTTATTTATATTATTTTCTGTTATTTTTCACAATCTGTTCATCTAATATAATAAAATTTATTGCCACAGATTAAAAATGTTTTTATGGTACCTTTAATAGTTTAGCTTAATAAAAAGTCTAAGGCAAATCTCGTAATCTTTTATTTCATGACGGGCAAAAGGATAAAGGGCGATAGTAGTCAGAACTTGTCAAAAGACAGGTTGAATCAAGGATACTTCAATCCTAGAAGGTGTTCGATGATCGATTTGGGTAGTCGTGGGGACCCTCAATAGCACGGCTTAGTTGCCGAGGAGTGTGTTACTGGCGGATTTGACGTACTTATCAATAGATCGCCAACGTAATAGGCTGAACGCACCTAAATCAAGCACATAACTGTTAACCGATATCTGATAAGAAGTAATAACCGTGACGATATTTGCGTTCGACTATTCACATCCACACTAAAATTCCATCGATAAATTTGCTTTGGAACGAAACAACGTTGATAGAATAGAATAGATCTCATTTAATACACATTGTGTGTATATATGTATAAACAAAAATTAATTTTTTTATAACTAACCTTCAGTATGATTAAGAATTTAATTAATTAAAAAATTATTTTTATAGAAAGAACAAGTATTATGATATTATATATTGTGATATATAAATATTATGATATATTATTTTCATATAAATATATAACATATAATATATACATGAGAATGTCTCTAAAGGCTGATCCAGGCCCTATATCTCGGAAATGACTTTAAATATTAAAAAATGTCTCCGACAAAAGTTGTAAGACATTAAAGGGGACATATGATGAAAATATGGATTTGACCTTGAGGGGTATTTCACTTTTGAATCAAATAAACATCGTTGCTCGACTCTCGCTGACTCGCTCCTTATTTTTATTGGCTTCTACTGATTTCTTGCACTATTTTCGCTATTTGAGATCATTGATTCGCGCTGATTCATTTCTTAAACGCACCGACTAGCTAAGACTCGCACTGTGACTCGAGAGTGATACGCCCCTTGTTTGACCTTGAGTAACCTTCTCAAGGTTAGGTCAATATGACCGATATTTTCTTAAATGGACTTTTCATTTTTTATTGTGTATTTTATATTTTATATTTTATTGTATACAAAGAAAAAGGTTTTTCTTTGGATTTAGTATTCTTATTTATTTGATTGAAATTTGTTTCAATGAAACAACATATGTATGAACAAAACATTATTTATTTGAAATCTAAAGGCTTAGGACGCTTGTACGGAATGCTAGAGTGTTCAACTTCTGGCTGAGAGATAATATTTCTAACAATAAATTTATTTACAGATTTTCAGCACATTTCATCTCTATAATAGAATGCCTGATTGAGCATCAAATTATTGAATTGCTTATCAATTTAATTTATGATATTACTACAGTAGTTCAGCTGCGGATTTTCTAAGTCCGAAAAACCAATTTGACGCGCAGTTTAAATGACTACACATATGTATGTACCCGGGAAAAAATGAAGATTTCATTATATATGTGTGGATCAAATTAGATCAAATAAGATTAAATTGTATCTGATGAGATTTAGTTTTTAGATATAATCAGATCTTCAGAAATCTAGCTTGGCCTCACATGATGTTATATCCATTAAGATCTAAATAGATAATCTGTGATATAAATAAAATGCTATATTGAATATAAAGAAAGCATATTATAGATCTACGAGAATATATTGATATATATGAATATTTAACTTTACACAATGAAACTAAATGTAATAACAATAATAAGATTGAAAGACCGCTAATGTTAAACATAATAATTTTAAATTAAGAAGCGCCATAACGGTCAGAACGTTAAGATGTTGAACTATTGTAAATTCATTTAAATGAATTAATTTCAGAAATGATAATTGCGTGCCGATATGGTTGTCGGACTTTCAACGCAATCAAATCTGAAAATAATAATCCCCCCAAATTTTCCCAACTTAAAACTGTAAAAAACTTATTGCGAAAAATAATGCCTCGGCCAGGAGTCGAATCCGGATCTCTTGCATTCCGTGCGAGCGTCCTAAGCCTTTAGACTACCGAGACAACGTGTAATAAATAATGTAATAAAAAACTGTAATAAAAAAATGTAAATGTAATAAATATTAGATCTACAGAGATATAATAATATCAAAGAAGATATATATATGTATAAGTGTAATCTGATAAAAATTGGCGTACATATCTACAGAGATCTACAGAGATATATGTAATATCAAAATAGATCTATAATTTTGGCCAAAGGTATAAGGCAGTAAGGCACAATTGCAATTTTGTCGCATTTTACGAAAAGTTAAATATCTTGACGAAAAAAAATCTCAGAGGTTTTCAACCACACATTTTAAAGTTTAAAAATATATTATATCTAATGAGATAAATATTTATATATTAGGATATAAATAGATCAAAGTATATCTACATCGATCTATTTTGATCAGATCAAAATAAAGATCTCTTAAGATCTCTTTTTAGATCTAATGAAATCTACATATATATAGTGAAATCTTCTTCATTTTTTCCCGGGTATATAAAATAAAAATCTTTATAGAGAGACTGACAACGATTGTAAAAAGAATTTAGACTATATATATATATATATGTGTGTATAGCAAAGAAATGTAATAAAAAATATTTGAAAAAGTTATACTAAACAAAAATATTTTAGTTTTAATTTTCAATAAACTTTAATTTTTAATAAACATGAAAATTATGAATATTGAATAATAATAAGGACTTAATAAATATAATCCAATAACAACAAAATTACATCTTAACAAAAAATAATTTTTATGCTATGTACAAATTACGTATTAAAATAGATAATTAAAAATGTAATGATTAAAAAAAGAATCTTTTTTCGATGTAATATAAAAAATTATAAAAATGAATCTTGAACAACTTTACATTACAAGCTTGAATCTTTTTTAGAATATTCTCTGTTTTTAAAGAGTTTGATCATTTTCGAAATGTTCTTTAACAACAGGCATTAATCATCGCCGCGATGACACTCCGACGCGACATCTCAAAGCACTTAATCCTTTACTCTTTTCTGAAGTAAATATCGAGCGAAATCGACGGGCAAAGTGCCGGAAAGAACTGGTCCGATGGCTGCCATCTGCCACCCCCAACCCCCGGGGATTTCTGCCGTCGGTCTCAGAAGCTCGGAACTCTAGCGAGTGGCTTGGACGGCTCAATGCCCTTAACCGTTCTTCTAACCGCCCCTGAGAAACCACCCTTACCACAGCGGCTTTATTCTATCGCAAATCACTGTATGGGGCTTTTCATACAAGATTATATAGAATATTACACGTTAAATGTCACAATTTAATCCCTCGGAATACGCCGTCGGTTAGAATACCAACGAAATTCTACGGAAATGATTGGACAATCTAATGAATAGAGTTTTGCTGGAAATATACTGTAAAGAGAATTGTCGAACAATCATGACATTTAACGAAAAAAATAAAAGTTTTTATAAATTTTTATGTCATGGAATCTTTTTATTTAATTGATTTTTTGTTTCAAGTTGTAAATTTTAGTAAAAAGTTGTTAATCTATATAATTTTATATACAATATTACGTACTCATACATAATTAGCATTATTAAAACCTTATTCATAAGATTGTACATAGAAATCTATTTCAATAATTACTAATTGTAAGTATAACTGGTCAAATTTCAACATTTATGTGTGTTCCGACTTGTCCACGACTGACTCGGACGAAGCCGTAAATCGGTGTCAAATTGTCGGGCAAATAAAGGGCGGAGACGAATCGAGCGACATAAAAAAGCCTTATGTATAGCGTATGGCTCCTTGGTCGTTCCCCTAGTATGGATCTCAGTTGAGATGAAGCAGCTGGCTCGTTTTGTGAATTCCATTTGAATAATTCCTGGTCGTCGTGGCGCGTGCCGCCTAGACTGTACGTACCTTTTCTTAAATTCTTGTGCCAGGTTGGCCCTTCCTTCGGTACCATAGCTTCTATTGGTTCGTCTTATAGGAGACACGTGGCCGGATGTCAGTATATACATTCCATATCCAACATTTCCGTTCATGGAATAATACCGTCTCGCTTCGCGTTGCAACTCCACCTCCCTCAATCGATATTTCTTTGTTCATCCTAGGCGTTTTTATAATCTCGAGATCCACGCAAAGGCGTATCTTTTGAAAATAATTTTAATAAATTGTAATTTAATAACGTAAGCACCATATTTTCTTTGCCAACAACTGTTTACCCCAAATCAAGGATTTTATCATGTTAACTTAAAAGGTATACATTAAGAGGTATACGTATAGAGTTTTAATACCGTTAAAAGGTATACGTATAGAGGTTTAAGATTTTTAAAAGAAAATCTTTTTCATAATAATTTTCATATACTTAATGTCTCGTAACAAACGAAAACCAAAAAAAGTAGTCTTTTTCCTTTAAATATCAAATACAATTGTGATCTCTCAAAAGGGATATCTTCCAAGAAGAGATGGATTATGCGAGGTAAGCCTATAATCAAAGTGACCACTTGACAATTTATGTGATAAATAGCGGAGGGTCGAAGAAGGGGATGTAGTCTATGTCGACAGAGGTGAAAAGTTTATTTAAGACCAAATCATCCTTCATCGATTAAGGTAAGAGAGGGTGCGTACACGAGGCGACAGTGAGATTGCGGGGTGGGGAAATAGAGTGGAGGACGGAGGTCTGTACGTGTTATTGCTTGTATTGTGGTGCGGCCCCTTGAGCAATCGGTAGGGGTTGGTTTTAGTCGGCAAATTCTCCCCAGAGATTTCGAACTTCTCAGTTGCTCTTAAACGGAATGGCAGGATGCGGATTTAGTTGGTGACAGCTACTTGTTGGTCAATGCAACGCTAGAGTAAATCTCAGAATGCGGAAAAAATCTCTAGTTGTCGTAATAGATATCAAAACAAAACATTATAGAATAAGGTTAAACATCGTCGTAGAAAATTTCTTTAAAGTATTAGGTATTTATATATGTAGATTTATTAGCGTAAAATTACACATACAGTTATACAAATATCTTTGCATTTATGTTTTATAATAATTTATATTTGAAGTTTTTTTTTTAATATTTCTGATTATTACAACTGATTATAACAACTGTGCACAATATTAAAATTAATTATTAGATCACCGATATCGATGTACCACTTCGTTTTTGGACAGTATTTATTAAACAAAACCTAAAAATAAAATTTTAGAAATATAAATACAAACTAAAAGGTAGCTTTTGTCATCAAATAATATAGCAGTCTTTTTATTGTTTGCAATATTGCAATAATTAACTTTTTCGTAAGATAGACAAAAATAAGTGTCTGACGAAATGAGCCCCAAAACTGACACAGAGCAGTTAGCAATGTTACATATGCCTACTCTTTTCCTTCCACAGGAATCATCTGTACAAAATACCTACAAGCGAATGTATAAGATTTTTTTACTTATGTGCATATTTTATGCTGTTCTGTAAGATGTAAACATGCAACGTGCAGTTTCTCTGTTTGAGCATTTTCCTATAAATATATGATTATTTGATACATTGTCTTCAGTTCCAATAGAGATATTTGACATAACAAAACAACACTATAGAAATTAAGTTAACTTATAGTTTGTCTTACAGATAGGTGTGTCAGTTTACGCTGTGTGTGTGTGTGTGTGTGTGTGTGTGTGTTCCGATTTTATAATTAAAATTATATTATGAAAAAAATAAAAAAGACAAAAATATATACATGCTATTATTTTAACTATACAATTTGCGAAAGAAAATTGTAAGAATTTTATTTTTGCATTTGTAGAATTCGTTTTCAGCTAATTTTGTACAGAAATAATCCACCAATAAATGATTTGAGTTTTTATTTCTTTAATTATCTAAACAGATCACATTCTTATTAGTATTAGTATTAATAAAGTGCAATATTAGACAGTTTCCGAGAAATAAGAATGTGTCTCTTTAGGCGACCTATTATACAGGGTCCGCCAAAAGTCCCGGGCCGGCTGAATATTTCAGAAAATATACATTTTTGAGAAAAATGTTTCAGACAAAAGTTATAGGTTTTAAAAAGATCTATTCACTGATCACATCCGCTTGACTTTAAGTGGTGCCACCAAGATCAGGTCAAGGTCAAATTAATTTTTTTAAATGGAACACCCTATTTTTGAGATTTTATTGCCAAAATTTAATAGCTGGTGTCAAGAGCTTTCTAAAACACTATAATAAAGTTATTTTTCATTAAGTACTTTTCGAGTTATAAGGCTTGAAAGTTACATTACCGCCGGTATTAGCATTACGCAAGATGTCCGATCGATGACTAAAACCTCTTGAATGTTGTTCAGGATCATGTCCTGGATAACATTTATCAAGATCAAAATCATTTGGAGATTGTACCTCTTATTTTCATTTTTACGCAAAAATGAATTCTTAGTGCAAAAATGAAAATAACAGGTACGATCTCCAATGACTTTGATCTTGATAAAAGTTATCCAGGACATAATCCTGAACAACATTCAAGAGGTTTTAGTCATCGATCGGACACCTTGCGTAATGCTAATACCGGCGGTAATGTAACTTTCAAGCCTTATAACTCGAAAAGTACTTAATGAAAAATAACTTTATTATAGTGTTTTAGAAAGCTCTTGACACCAGCTATTAAATTTTACATATTTTCTGAAATATTCAGCCGGCCCGGGACTTTTGGCGGACCCTGTATACATGGTGTACATATACTGGCGACTTTTATCCAAAATATTTAGAGACATTTCTAACCATAGATTACAAAAATAATAAAATAGATTACAAAATATAAGTTTTATTAAGTAAATGTAGAGGAAGGTCACCGATACCACTTTGTTTTTAGACAATATTTCTTAAATAAAAGGTAAAAATACAACTTCAGAAACATAAATACAAACTAAAAAATGTTTCCTATCAGATAATACAAGCAGTTTTTATAATATTGTTTGCAATTTTGCAATAGTTAAGTTTTTCGTAAGTTATGTAAAAATGAGCGTCTGACAAAATGGGCTCCAAAACTGACATAGTAGGCAATATATATATATAAAAAAAAATGCCAACATTCCTATTCTATAAATAAAGATATATCCTATTCTGTAAAGAAAACTTATTTATGAAACTATAAACATTTAAAATGACATAATATTATCAATAATACAGTCACTATTATTTTAATTACACAATTTGCAAAAGAACACCGTAATAATTTTCTTTTTGGATTCATAGACTTTGTTTTTAGCTGATTTGGTATAGAAATAAGCCACAAATATATGAATTATGAGTTTGTACTCATTTTGTACTTCTTTAATTAGCTGAACAGATCACGTTTTTATTAGTATTAATAAGGTTCAAAGGTTAGTTTCTAAGAAATAAGGGGATATCGCTTTAGGAAACCTATGTCAGTATCGGTGACTTTCCTCTACTTTATAAATTCCAAATCTGAACTGATTTTTAAATTATGGTAGGATACAGTTAGCACATAAATGATGTAATTTACATTATGCAGCGGTCACGGAAAAGCATTACGTAAATATTTTTCCAAGCTATCGCATTCCACTTTGCACCTTTCCGGCAGATCCCGCCGGGCCGAAATTTCCCGAGCGATCCCTCGTTTGCATTAATTATATCTATTACGTATCCTCTCCGTCGCTCGTAATTGCGGATGCACACGCACGAACGGTCGGACGTTCGCACGCACTCATCCAAATGCGCGCGCGATTCTCGTGTATATCTCGTTATATCGATCTTGTTAAGTGAGCAATGCATATGCTTACGCGCCGCTAGAAAGTTCTCCACGAATTGCGAGTTGCGGCGGGGGCGTAAAATGCCCACTGGGCATTACATGTTCTTTTTATGCATATATATGCATATTGTATGCGTATGCGAGCGAACGGACGCAGAACGAAACGGTGACCACCGGTCGCGAGAGACCGGATATAAACACCTGCTTGTCATGATCGGCCTTTACGGCTTGGATCCCGGTTCGTCCACCTATTGGTATCAGGTCTTTAACTTTTTCAACGGAGAAGTGTAGGAAAATTTATCGCGAAAGGTGTTACGACGAACATTTATGACCTGGTGCGCGTTAAAGACACCCAATTAGGTACCAATAAAATCGAATATTGTTATAGCTTACGTGTATATACGGTAGATCGACATCCACCGTGACAGTAAAGATTATCGATTGATATGCGGGAATGTTTCCATTGCGTTGTTATATGTTTATGGTAAAAAATTATAAGTTAGACAGAAGAACTCTTGGCGCGTTGATAGCTATCGAAATAATACATAAATGAAAAATGTCGTTGATAATACAGAAAATATAAATATCGCTATAAAATAAACAAATTAATAATAAATCATGGTCATCATATTGTATCTCTCATCATTTTATGTAATAGGTACATGTACATAATTTTTTTAAATAGGATTTAATAGTATTGTATTGTATATAAACAAAATACAATATATATTATAAATAATAAATGGAAAACATACATCTCTTATAAAGGAGAATTTGTAAAGAAGAATGTGTATTTGAGAACACTTAATATAAAAATTACTTTTTTTTATTATACAACAACTTTGTATATTTTTAACATTGTTAGTTTCTAATTATAAGCAAACTAAAATTCTTTTTTTATATAATATATTATCGTGTTTATATGACTACACAGTGTTTATTTGTGAAAACCTTTGCGGGCTGACAGTCCACTAAAATACGATGAATCTCATTCGGATTTTAAAAAGCACTCACTTTCTGAGCAACCAATCTTATCTTATACCAAGAGCTGATTGATATCTCGATATTGTCTGAAGAAGGGTGGTTCGGGGTCTCATCCGCTATAAACCACCCCCTACTGGCTTTATGAACTGCGTATAGGGTGGTGCTGAACGTCTAGTGCCTCGGAGGTAGGTACACATTTAATCATAATCTAATATTTAAAAGGTAATTTCACGGCTTGTTTACTTCGTGCAATCCACCTACCCTCATATCGTTCCATTCTCTTTCCCCTTCATGGTACACGATACTCTGATCAATGCTCGAGTATGGGAATCGCATTTTCATAAACGGTACTATTTCTCACGGTTTCTATCAATACATTATTTTCGCACACAATACATAAATTATATTATATTATATTCAAAATTTTTTAATTTATTTATAAAATTTTACAGATTGATTAAGCTAGTTAAAAATTCTGCAATATTAGAAAGATCTTATAATAATAAATGTATCTTATAATTTCTTAAATAATTTGTTTATAATAAAGTTTACTAGATAAATTTCCGTTATAATGTATAAATAATTTTAATCAGCGGATTGTAATGTAAATACAGATCATTTTTGTGTATTTAAATTTATTTGAATTTGTTGATGGATATCCTTTTCACTTCTCCACTTTTATTCTCTTTAGTTGTATGCATAATTGAATTATAAAGGCACGTTTATATAAATTTTTTATATTTAATTAAGTATATGGGATGTCTCATAACTCTTAATTAAGATTTTTAGGAGTTAAAGAGGATGAAATTTTGAACTAAAAGTTCCTTTTCTAATTTTGGTTCAGACCATTATTTACCGAGTTATTAACGTTGTTTACCGAGTTATTAAGTTGATTAAACTTAATCAATCGGATCCCAAGTTATAGAACAAAACGCGTCGAGAAACAATTAAAAAAGCGTTTTTCCGTCACGTTGAATACGGTTACATGTGTGTCCGTGTAGGATACATTAAAAATAATATTAATTAAAACCACTACATAAAACCACTATATAAAATTAGGCTTATTCGACGCGTTTTTGCATGAAACAAAAGAATCTGGTAAAAAAAGCGTCTCGCAAACCGAGATATTAATCGTAAAGTTGACGACTATTCAGATAAAGTAGCACATAGCGCTTAAAAAGCGTTAACAAAATGCTTAAAAAGCGCATACAATCTTTTTTAGCGCTTTGTAAGCACTGCTGTACTACTTAGAAGGTTAAAAAATCTATTATGTGACAACCGATTCAAATCGTACTGCAAATGTAAGTGACTTGGAACAATGCAGGTAATTTGGGACAGCATGTACTTTTAAATTCAATCGTGGTATTCATCCATGAGTCTCTAAAGAAAGTTTAAATTTTAAATTATCACTTATTATTCACTTATAAAGCACTATCTAGTTTTTTATACAATTGTTTTTCGGTAGTAAGTCGTTCGTAATTATGATCGCGTAATTATGATAAATATTACATTAATCACAATTACATAAGTAATATGCATATTAAAGCAGAGAAGATATTTATATACCAGAAGAGACTATCAGAAAAAGGTAAAAATAACAGATATTACGTCCACGTGGCTAAATAATGAAAAACGTAATGTATTCGTTTAAAACTCATAAACAGACAAGCGGAGCACTGCTATTATCGTGGGTGAACCATTGCGATTAATCGTCTGCTGTTGATTCATTCTGCTTAATTTATACGTAAATTATACCCGGTCGCCCTTTCGGTGCTCAGTGAATAAGTATGAACTTCCGGTGTCCGTACACCTCGGTTGCATTTTATGGTATGTGTTCGCATACCTAAGTATTCTCATGAACTTAGAAAGAGAGAGAGAGAGAGAACACTTTACCTGTCATGTAATACGTAAGTATCCGCATATTGCGAGTATTGCGTAAGCAGCAATAAGGTGTAGCGCGAATTCAATTGAAGTAGAGAAATTTATTTTATACGATGATGTGAACCCTTTAAAACTAAGTTTCATTTTTATGATTTTTTTATTTTACCATAATATATGCTTAATTTAAAACTTTATCAATTTTCTCTATTTATTTTACGAAATTTATCAATTTGATTTTGAACAATTTATTAATTTGCGCCTTATAATCAGTTATCAATGAATTATCAGTAACCATGGTTAGTTAGATGAAAACAATTTGTATGTACTTTTTCTATTACGTTTATAAATAAAAAGCTGATGCTAAGATGATTCGTGAAATTATTGTCAAAAAATATAATACTATATCTGCTAAATATTATAATTTTCAAGCAACATTTTCAAACATTTATGTTTAGGCTTTTAAACGTAATTGTAACAATTCATATATATTTTATTCTTTATTTTACATTTGGCTTTGCCTTTATTTCGAGTTATATAAGCTGCATACCTTTCTATAAAGTAAATGTTTTGGTAAATTGATAGCTACATTAAGGTAAAAAGAATTCTGTAATTCCTTTATTTTTTCCTGTTTTGGACACAAACTATATTAGAGCCAGATACATTAGCATGTGTATTTTAATCGTGGTTCCCATTTTTCGATTAATTTTTCATCGGAGATTGACGACTGTCTTGCCGGAGATTTCATTATTTTGTCGAAGATCTAGATCAATAATATACAATAGTATCAAAATTGTCGAAATTATAATCATATTATTCTTTCAAAAAGAGTATCAAATTTAGTCCTTCTGTCGTAGATTAATTATAACAGTCTTGCCGGAGATTGATTATTATCATTATCAAAATTTATACTGCTTTTAAGTTCTCTTAAAAAAAGGATTATCAGATTTGACTGTCCTGATGGAAAAACTTTTTCAAAAATTAAAGAAAAATCGACATAGGCACTTAAAAAAAATCAAAATTTCGTGTATTAAAAAGCCGGAGATTTAATAAAAAAAAAAACAGGAGCTTTCGGCTAAGAATAAGAGAATAACAGAATAAAAGTAAAAGAATTTTAATTGTGTGAAACTAATTCGAAGTAATTATGAATAAAAATAATATCTTTGTCGGTAAAACAGACGACGTTAACATCCTCTTTATAACATGAAAAAATTATGTAGAAGAAAAGTTATTTTCTACTATACCTTATAATACTAATAGCGAATTCGATTGGAAGCACTAGTGTGCACTGGTGCACATTAAAGCCGTTACAAACTGATTTAATTTGAGTATAAAAATGAAATGCAAATATTTTAGATTATGAAATACGTATTTTACCTAATAGTACAATAAAATGTATTGAGTATTTCACGATTTAATCGATTTTTATATTTATTTATAAATATATCTTTACATTATTTTGTGTACGACGGTTTTAATGTACACCAGTGCACTGAGTGTGTCCAATCGAATTCGTTATAAGATTCTCTTCAAAAATCTTACGACAATAAAAAAGATAAGTGCTATATGATCTCATATGCAATCTTGTGTTTCCATGTCTGTTATTTTTTTTTCGTACCCAAAATATCATGCTTCACTACGGAGTTTCGTTAGAAAAGTGATCTCAGCCAATCGCATTATCGTGTTGGCCACAACTACTAATTGTAGAGTGCTTCGTACTCTATCTTAATTACTTTAATTAACTGACCACTTCGAATTAATACTAACCAACGCTCGTGTGTCGTACATGAATATTCGGCGATGCACATACATATGTACAACAGTGTACGCAGCGCTCATGCTCGTGCAGGTTATTTCACCAATTTACTACTTTAATTTTTCACGTGCAAAAAGGATGACCTAGCTTGTTGCTCGCATATCTTGCTTGTGTAACTATTCTCCATAATTATAAAACGCCAGCGGATAATTATATTTTCATCTTCACGTCGCATTAAGATTCTATCTAAATACATAATGAGCACGCCTAACGAGAACGTAGTTATTATATATATATATCTATATATCCCGCGTACATGTATATCTATAATTATTTATTACGAGGAAAGCATTTAATTTGCGCGAGTGTAATTTATTATATACACAATGCAGCGAAAAGATGCATTGTGCAAACTATGTTGATATTCTTAAAAATATTACTCTCATAAAATAAAGTAATATTAGCAATAAAATACTTGTAAAATATTACATTTTATAACATGAACAGAATAACATTCCAATGCAAGAAATAAATAACTTTTTAGAAAAAATGTGTTCGATTTTGTAAAAAATAAATAAATATTTTCCATATGTTTATGTGTATGTGTGTGCGTGCGGACTTACGACATAGAAAGCATTTTTGGATTGACATATTATTCTAAAAGCTATTTTTCAAAACTAAAATATTTAGCAGACAAATATTTTTTTATAATTTTATGAATTTTCATAACTTTTACATTTATATTCGATTAAATAGATATCAGAAATATGTATCCCTAACGGCACAAGACATACTCAGGATGATCCTGAATACGTCTTGAATATCCTGGAATATATATGGGATATGTTTAGGATATTATACTGACAAGGAAAGGGACGCAATTGTTGCTCTCCGATTTTAATGAGCTTTTAGTATGTTATTCTCCAGACAAAATTTTTTTTATAGCTTCAAGAGTGCTTTAAAACTATAAAAAAATTCTTTTTAATTATTTATTTGTAACAATTATTTATTTATAAAGAAAAAAATTTTTTTTCTTTATAATTATATTTCTAAAGTCTTAATACCATTCTCTTAATACCATTCAATTTTCATTATGAAAATTTTTTTCTATCTCTTACAGTTCTGGCGATATTCGCTTCGAAAAAGAAAAACCGATCTTCTTCTAAAGGGTGTTTCACCCCCTAAAAGTGCGTATGAGCACGAATAAAAAAATACGTGTCGCTTATTTTTATCTGGAGAATAACATATTAAAAGCTCATTAAAATCGGAGGGGGACAGTTGCGTCCCTTTCCTTGTGAGAAAATTTTAGAGATGAGAATGTTCTTAGCCCTAATAAATAAGCGCCTAAAAATGTCCTAAACACCTACATAACATGTCCTAAACACCTCCTGAGGACGTCCTGTGGACTATTAAACGAACGCCTCATTATGTCCTAATACATCCGCAAAACATAAAAATCCGAAGTCCTAAAGAAGTCCGTTCGTAATCCTTGAGACAATTCTATTACTTCGCATAAAGCACAGGCTTCAAAGAGATGTCCTAAAGACATCCTAAGGACGATCGCAGGATAAAGTGTGCTGAATTTGCAAAACTGAGATATTTTACAAAAAATTTTGCATGAAGAAACAGTATAAAGTTTTTAAAATTAGACTAAGACGTCTAATTAAGACGTCATTTTTATATACGAAAATTTATGTGTGGCGTGCGTGAATGAGATATTGATGTAGTGATGTGTCAATAACACTTAAATAGTTTGTGTGTAAGTGCTATTTTCAATATGACTAATTGTCTTTAGGAATTAGTACGGATACTACAGATTATTAAATTGTTCATATACACGGTGTATCTTAAATAGCACCCACACAATCGTATAGAGATATTCCTGTTCAAAAATTAAATCAAGAAGTTATGGATTTTTTATGTACAACAAGTTGCTAATTCAAACTCAGCATCCCGTATACAGTATACCTTAGATAGCACCCACTAATCATATAGCGCTATTCCTGATCAAAACTTGAGTTGAAAAGTCCTAAGCCATCTAAGGTACACTGTATACAGGATGCTGCATTGAACTAGCAACCTGTCGATTATGAGTCCATTTTCACACGGAATCATTACGACGTCACCATAACTATTTACTTTCGAAAAAATCTATTTTTGATGTTACTAATTTTTTTTACAGAAATGATCTTTTTAATTCCAAAACAAAGTAAACTTTTTTTATATTATTAACTCTTTATATTAAGCCGAGTATTAAGCTACAGAGAGTATTATTAGGCCTATTCTTTTTAGCTGAACTTTTGCACCAGTTCATCTTTCTTCCTTTTCTCTCCAGGAAGAAAGAAGAGGAAGAAAGATGAACTAGTGCAAAAATTTAGTTAAAAAGAACAGACTTCTTGATCAAAAGGTTTTCAGATAATAATATGACATTTAAATTTGTTCTAGAAATTTTAACTAGACGTTAGTTATAATAAGATCTTTTGAAAATCATTCGTTAACGGTGTCGTGAATTTACTCTTTTTCACGATCGCATTCGAATTCGTACATCGCATTGTTTATCTGTCACTTTTTATCTTACTTTTGAGCTCATCTAACTGTACGTCACATATGTACCGCGGTAAATGTGCAGTTTAGGGTTACATCTCATTTTTTACTTTAAATTTTGGCAGACTTAAATTTAAAATAAGTAAAATTCAATCCAACTTTTGTGATAATAAAAATTCGTAAAGTTTTCACAAGTACATAAGAATTTTTTCAGATCTTTATACAGTCCGGAATAATATAAAAATCTGTACTAAAGCTCAAAAACCCAGGTTGTTAACACACTGAAGATGCAAAATATCACATGGCTACATGGAGAGTTAAATCGTATCGTTGATAAATAAATAAAGTAAAACCCACTTTGACCGAAAATAGCTTCCTCTTCTTTCCTATTTGTATTTAAATACTTCTCTATTTTATTTAATAATGATTAATCGTATTATTATTAATATATGTTGAATATCCTTTTATTTGTAAATTTTTATTAATATGTGTGAATAAACCATCTCAATCATTTTTTTATTATAATATTTTTATTCGCAAATTTACTATTCTTAGAGGAACGTATCTATTGTATGTTAAAAACCGATAGGTACGATTTAAGAGATTGATTGCATTAAATCATACCTTTTTATACACTATATTAAAAGACTTTTAACTAATTAATTTATTCTTGATAAAAGGTTAAACACATATAATCGCCTTGAACATCAAAATAATGACAAGTAACGTCAGTTTATTTCCTGAGAGTTGATGTTAATCAACTAAATATATAATCATAAATATCAAATCATAACTTCCAACATTAACTTGCATGTGAGTACTAAATAAGAAGTATAATATAAAATATCTTAAGTAATATGATCCTTGGCACCCTATATTCATTTTAGCTTAGTTTTAAACTAACACGTACATGTATGTTTTAATTTTCTTAAATTGCATGAAACCTATCATTTTTATTAACATATTTGACATTTAACTTATTACATAAAAATTATTTATTTTATTAAAAAGTACAGCTTGAATATCTGCTCAGGTAATTCCATGGTATCCTCAATTTTATAATTAAAAAATTTCATTTTAAATTTAGTTTACAAATAATTTTCTAAATAAAATTATTCGTGCCATGTTACGAATATAGTTGCTTCCGAATTATATCGTTCAAATTCTTTTACCGTATAAGTTGCCTTAATGCGTGTTCAATTGCATTATGTCTACTTATTAGTCACGGTATAAACAGGCTGCGTGCAACGTTGAAAGGGCAATCGTATATAATATGTCATAATTTTCATAGCGTGACTGGACACTCCTCAAGTACAGCTTAAATTTCCGCTCGAGAATTACATTTTCAATCGATTAATACAAACTACGTTTTAATTTTCTTGTCCGTTAAATATAATTTATTATTTATTTGATTTCAATGTTTATTTATAAAATTCGATATTTAATAATGCATCTTATAAAAGTCTTTATATTGCAAAAATTGATTGTAAGCACATCTGTGTGTCGTCCTGACAACTCCACCCAAGGTTAAATCAATGTTTCCATTTTACGTCCTCCTCGAAGTCACAAAAACTTTTATCTGAATATATTTTTCATTTGACGCATACTTTTAAAGAAATAGCTTCTAACACTTCAAGTGCGCCACCCTGTATATACGGTGACAAACAAATGTCTGGGAATTGCTAAATGTCTCGGAAAGTATGCATTTTTGAGAAAAATGTTTGAAAAATTGCAGAGTTTAAAAATATCTTTATTATTGTTTTTTATTATTGTTAAAAATATCTATTTAGTGACCTTATTAGTTCAGTCTTAGATGGCATCGTCAGGGTCAGGCCAAGGTTACATCGATTTTTCTAAATGAAAACCCCCATTTGTCATTTGTATATTCTTATAGTTAATCTCAAGAACTTTTCAAAACACTGTAGCAAAATATTTTTTCATTAAGTACTTTTTTAATCATAAGGCTTAAAGGTTATATTACCGCCGGCAATTAATTACCGAATTCAGGAGGAATGTTTATTTTATCATAATTTCATCGTGTATTCTCTGAAATATGATAATAATCAGTAATATTTATTTTAGCAATAAAATTGGATTAATTAATTTTATTTTTTTTTAATTTCAGCGAAATTCGCAATAGTGGTACGTGGCACTATTTAGCACTACAAGTGCTATAATACAATAGTGCAGCAATGCAATAGTACTCAAATTTACTACTACACTAATAATGCAATAGTGTAGTAGCGCAATAATGTTCAGTATAGTTTTTTTCGGTGAGAAGCGGTGGAAGGAAACTTAATCTGTTTAGGTTTCGATTACAAATTAATAGAATATTTAGAAATGCAATGTTTCCTTTAATCGAAGACATTAAGACTAAAAGTCACAAAGTAAAAGAACAAGATAAAGTCATCATAGCAGTTGTTTCGGCTACTAAAAACTTTTTACTGATAATCTTAACATATTGTACTTGTGATGAAAGCTGATAAAAAAAAAAGCAATAGCGTAATGGCCTTAAGATGATTATATCAAAAATAATGAAGGACTGTTTGACACCAACATATATATAAATTAATTCAGCGTAACTCGTGAATAAATTAATTAATAGTCTTAAGAAAATTTTAAGAACATGATTACAATCTAAATACATTTCAAATTCTACTAATTCTACAAATTCATTTCTCAATTCTTCCAATCCCATTTTACCAAGGACATACAAATTGCCGAAAATCCACAAGACGAGGGTCCATTTAAGAATTATTATTTCATCTACTGGCAACCCTTTACATAATCTTGCTATCTTTCTACATTACGCATATTGAAAGATAATCTTCCGATTCCGTTTAGTCGCGAATGATAACTTTGTGTTAACTGAAAAGTTATCGAATATTTAGATTTTCTGGATAACTGCAGCCTTACGTTTTTGAATGTGGTTTCATTGTTTACCAATGTTCGTACAGACCTTGTGCTCGAGATATTGAAAGATAAATGGCATCATATGAAAGAACATATTATAATATCGAAAGATGAATTTATTGAGGGTCAATTTTGTTCCGCTATCTAGGTATTTCATGTTCAACAACAACATTTCTAGCAAATTTATAGCACGTTATACATATATATATAATTGTGTGTGTGTGTGTGTGTGTGTGTGTGTGTGTGTGTGTGTGTGTGTGTGTGTGTGTGTGTGTGTGTGTGTGTGTGTGTGTGTGTGTGTGTGTGTGTGTGTGTGTGTGTGTGTGTGTGTGTGTGTGTGTGTGTGTGTGTGTGTGTGTGTGTGTGTGTGT
>NW_017256029.1:168625-211085 GCF_001594055.1 Mycetomoellerius zeteki
TGTGTGTGTGTGTGTGTGTAATGTACGATGTGAAGTACATTCGCGCCATTTAACAATCTATAAAATTGTAGTTTAATTAATATATATATTTTATATAGGTATATGCGTAAATATGAATTACACATATAATCAAAATGACCGTTCGCCAGAGATATGCAAGTAGTTTTCTAGTAATATATGCGAACCTTTCATATGAACTGAATTAAATCTATTTCAATATTTTTCAACATTCCATTCAAAGTATGGTATATCAAATTATCGACTATCTGGGTACCGTTCAAAATTTGACCTTTTGAATAATCTGCGGTATGAATAGAACTATATTTATATGATACATACTTTTCTTCGAAAATCGTACTTAAAAATAAAAATTTATGCGAATCACCTACGGCAATTGCCATAGAAAGGGTAATACTCTGTGATTACGGCATATAGTAAGTTTTAGAAAAGCAGAAGAAAACGTAGAAAAAATTTATTCACTATGATTCTCTCGGCATCGAGAAAAAGATATATATACATATAGAGAGAGAGAGAGAGAGAAAGAGAGAGAGAGAAACGAACAAAAATTGCAATTGGCGTTACGAAACGACACAGGTGGAAGTGCGGCGATAAATCAAGATAAACTTATGATAAACAAATTAGTCGGCGCGCGCTGCTGCCCCACTGGTGTTACTGTCTATCGTATATCTCCGTACAAATTACTGACCGTTCCGAACACTGCGGACTAACTGCCGTTCTTAGGTAGTCTTAACAGTATTACGCATACAAGGGTAGAAGGATATTCGAGGGGTAACTCAAAATTAATGTACCACTTCCTCTTCTCTATGCAACCTTGTATTAAAATAGCTTTTTCTAATATATATACTATACTTAATACCTAATAAATATAAATATTATAGCAAAATATTCTTTAACAAATTTGAATACATTTTTTTTCTTTACAAATACTTTCTGGAATCATTTTGTTTTTAATATTGTTATAATATAAATTTAATAATTATAATGTCTCTTAACATTACAACAATTATAATTCTTTTAGTTTAACTTTTATTATTTCTGTTTCAGAAAAGATATATGATCTTTTTATAATATATAAATTATGTAAAATACAGACTGTGATTGATTTATGTATATCTTTAACAGATCATTCTCTCGCTTTCTTTCTGAAGCCTACACTCATTGTCAGTTGGACGATAAAGCAGTGTCGACGGAAACACTCTAGCGCAGTGAAGAAGCTAATTTTTTAAAGAGTACCGCGAAAAGAGGGTGTGAACAGGCAAAGCAACCCTGCACAGCCACTCCGTCCTTCTCGCTCCCACCAACTCATCGCCTTTCTGTCTCACGCTCACTTCCTCTCGATTCGATCGCGCACGCAAGCTGTTGGAAGAGCCTCGAGCTGCCAGCTCGTATTTCTCACCCTCCAACAAGATACCAAACCACCTTCGGCCCCATCCACAACTGTGCATCACGCACACACGATATAACACAGGCACACCACAAACTACCAGCTACCAATACACGCACGCACGCACACGCACACGCGCACACACACACACACACACACACACACACACACACACACACACACACACACACACACACATATCACAGCCACCCGCCGGCTGTGAGCGAACGTTGTAACGCTGCAAAGTGATATCTGACTAACCATCTTGCTGATCCTTGGCCCGAGACGCCAAACTCATGCGGATTATAAAAGAGGGTGAGAGAGGGCGTAATGGGGTGGTGGTTTCTAAGACATGGATAGCTTAAAACAGCGTGAACTTAATGGTTTTTTCGAACTTTCATCTGATTTTATGGCTTCCAACAATTCCATTTACCGTCAAAAAACCCGTAAATGCACGAAACAGATACTACACGATATAATTCTAAATAATAGACGTTTTACAATATTATCATAACGATATATTTTATCGAGCAAAATATTTAATTTCATAACTATATAGATTTTTTCTGAAAAATTTAAGTAGACACTTCCGTTTTAATAATATTGTCGCTTATCAAACCATGCATATATTTTAATTGCGCAAAATTATAAAATAAAATACAAAAATTCAAAATTTGCATTGCCTACACTGCAATAAAGCTAAGTTTTACGCTTTATACCGATTTGGAGTAAATTAGTAACACGTAGCAATTATAAGAAACAATAAAAATGATATAACTGATATGTATGAATACATCACATAAATGACGGAAAGCTGCTAAATATATTAAATCAAAGCTAGAGGTTAGGATATATATATATATAATAATATATATATATATGAATGAATGAATAATTATATACAAACTCCTAAATATATTTATCATCATCAAACTATACGCCACATACTGTTATAATTATAAGAAAGTGACAGTGCTGAGAACATTATCGAGCTAACCATCGCAGTGAAGCTTAGCGCGAAACAAAATGTCAACGAAGAAATACGGAAATAGGAAGTTATAGATAAAGAATTTAAACTGCGTGTCTCGAACTCCACAGGCAACGATTTTCGTCTCTTACTTACTTCGAATATTTTGAATACTTTGATTTACTCTTCGCATGATATCTCTTGAGCTTCATTGCTTCGCATCAATTCTCGTAAGATCACTCAATGAAAAGGCATTTTGCAAGGGGTGATGCCGCCGCCATGTCGTTAGAGAACGAGTTCCATGAACTAATGATATCGTTAATCAACGGAGTTCATTAGCTTGTCAATTTTAGAAGATCGGAGACTATAACACATTGGCATAACGTAATATCTATTGTCAAATGTAATAAATGAAATTTTGAAACTCTTTAAGAAGTTAAAAGAAAGAAATAAATTTGTTTACCTTAATTCTTAATTTTCTTAATTGTGATTACTAAAATTACAATGATTACTAAGATAACTAATTACAAATGCCTTTAGAAGAATTATACATATATTTAAAGGAATTATATATCCGAATTATCAGTATAACGAATGTAACAAAGACATAAAGTATTTTATATCACCAAATTTTTTTTGTTTCAATTTTTTGAATAGACGGGTTTCCCTTTTATTTTTAAATATTTCTAAACTTTGTGGATAGCGTATTGGATAGCATGTTTAAGTGTTATTTCATATATTTTATGTATTAGAAGTATGTATTTATAATAGCTTCTAATATTTTTTAGCGAATTACATATTAAATATTATATAGCACGCAAATAAGTCATTTTTTAATATCTTTTATTTTGTCACGCATTTCACTTTTAATAAAGAAGCATAACAATTACACTCGCTGCACCTACATATCTACAAAGATGTATCTACTCGTTGAAAAAAGAAAAAGGCCCTAGGTTGATTGTACAATGAGAAAGCCCGCGCACGTCCGGTAAGACTGCACGAAGTCTCTCCTCAAATATTAGCGGAGGTTGCCGGGGTCTCCCTTTGAATCAGAATCCCCGAAATTTCTATAGCAAATAATCGGAGACAGCTGGCTCGATGCGAAATCAAGTAGCGTAATAATGCTTAAAACTCCACGACGGGAAAAATAAAGCGAGAAAGGAAGTCGCAGCGGTTCCATTGAATTCGAGGACGTTCTCTCGCGCGCTCTCTTCCGTCGTCCGTATATCAGTTACGTGGAAGTGAAATTAAATAAATTTTTACTCATAGCGTATGCAACATAATCTGTCCATGTATTTATAAATAAGTTTATGAGTGTGTTATTAACTTTCAGTTATTATCATATCTCTCGTAAAGATTTCTACATAATTATTTCTAAAATTTTTTTAATGTATACGGTTGTTATACATTTTTTCAATTGTAATCCTCAATACAAAGTCATGTAAATTACGGAATAATAAACATTACGTATAACATCAATGACATTCAATGAATTTCTATCTAATTAAATATTTTTAATGTACAAACGCATAATTGCAGGTTAAATATATATGTTTATCTTCAGTTCGCGTTTCTATATCTATTTTCTTATTGCTTCATATCACAATGACATAAAATGTCATTTATTTTTCCTCCCAGATGTTTGAAAGCTATTTCAAATATATATAATAAAGAAATAAGATAAAATATGCGTAATAAATTTATAAATATATTTAATTTCTTCTCAAAGAAGCATTTAAAAAAATATTTGAAGGTAATGGAATATATAAAATAGTGATTATTACTAAATATTTCTATTTCTATTGTAATTTTCAGAATTGTACAAATCCTTCCCTAGTAGCACAATTTATCGGCCTAACATTGGCCCAACATATTCTCAATGTATGCCAACGCTTAATCAATGTTTCACCAATGAATTGTGCTGCTCAGGTTATTGCATGACATTAAGTATTTCTTTAGCATACCTTGTTCTTTTGTAATAATAAATGAACTTAATTAAAATCATAAGTTAACTAGGTCAAATTTATTTATAACTAAAACATTTAAAATTTTTATTTATGCTTCCTCTCTCTTTCTCTCTCTCTCTCTCTCTCTCTCTCTTTCTCTCTCTCGCTGTCTTTTTTTCTCTATCCTCAATCCGATTGAAATATTATAATTATAACAAATATAATAGATTTACTATTTTACAGAATATCTTCTTTATTAAATCTCTCAATTTTTTAAAAGTTATTGTCTATGCTACGACTGTTTTCAACACTCGACGGCAAATACTCGTTTGCTAATTAAATAATTTTCTGTGCGCGAAATTTTATTCCACTTTGTAATAAAATTCATGTAAAAAAAAAGCGAGAACTTATCACATTTGCCAACTGTTACTAAATAAGTAGATTGGTCAATAGAGCGATAATAGATTTCAGTCAATTATATTTTGGCAATTATTATTGTGATATATTATCCTGTTTTAATAATAGTAAAACGATACACGATAAATATATGTGCTAATCGTGGCATCGCACATTCTTAAAATTCTCTATTCAGCAGCTGATGTAGATTCATCAGTTGCTATAGAGTCGGTTGCTCTGGTAATATTCGATAACACATTTACCTAATACGTTAAAGTGTGAACAAAAAATTGCTAAAGTTGCATAATTTTAGCACACGAAAATGACTTCGAGATAATCATATAATAATAAGACTTGACTATATATGACATATGACTTATGACATACTACTATTATATTATTAAAAATTTTTAAATAAAGTTAAAAATAAGAAATAACAAATTTTATATACAAAATAAGCAATCCTTCTTTGAACTATTTAAATTATGAAGTTTACATAATAAGATAAGATTCCCTTAAACTGATAATTCAAAATTAACTGTTTATTAATATATAATTACGTTAAATATATTTAAAAACATATTTTTTTCAATTTAAATATGTTGCATGTTGAAAAAAATCTGTAATAAGAAAGAACAATGGAAAGGACAATTAAGGATATCCTAAAATTGTCTATTTTATCGATTGAACGCAATAATTTTTGTAGAACGATATACATATATTATTTTTACAGATTCGGAAATCATTCTCCAAAATTAAAGTATACGTAATATATTTGCAACTTAAAATTTATGCCGAGAATGACAAAAATTTTTGAAATTGTTATCTGTTTTTACCATTTCTTAGTCCAAAATGACACCTACAGAAGCAAACCATGACAGTTGCTTGATACAAAAGCTCTGCTGCAATCTGTATATACAAAATTATTGAAGGCTACAAATTAGTAGATTATATAAAGAAACAACGTTGAGTTCTTGGAATTAGACTTAGACGTCTAATTAAAATGATGTTCTACAAAAATTTATGTATGCGTGTGACATACATTCATGTGGTAATATGTAAACATGTGTCGCATTTTAAAACAGTATATGGTCGCATATAAAAATGTGTCAAAGTGTCTCATTTTGAAACAGTGATTCCGTCGGTATTCGGGCTTCCCAGTAAGCAAGAAACATATTAGATCAACATTTTGAAATATTAATTTTATATGAAGTTTATCAACGTTTTCATCTAATATTTTATAAATGTGATTGTAATATTACCTTATAACGTAATATTTCTGAACCTTTCGAAATGTTTTAATAATAAATTCCGAATATTTTATGACTATAACAGAGAACATTGAAAGAATGTTGCTGAAACGTTGCATTATTAAATGTGTGAATGTTTTTTCAACGTTAAACTTTTATTGATTTTTCTTTATTGATTATCAATGTTACTACAACGTTAAAGCAGTATTGAACATATTAAAGTCACTCACACCCGAGAGCAGTATGCGATATAGCCTCTAAATGGACGTACCAGTGTAATTTGCTCATATTTAAAAATTACATAGGATGAAAATTATATAGGATAGAATGAAAGGGGCCAATCTTAAAACGTGTGACAATCAACCCCAGAACACGGGGCTAATTGTTACATTTTCGCAGCTTCATTTAAAATTAAATAACTTATCTGTAAAATCTTGGATTTAAGAGTAATATTTTCTTTTAATACGATCTAAAGGATATAAATATATTATAACGTATAATATTTCAAAACCAGGCATCCACTTGTTTCTAAAAATCATTAATCAAAAATTATGACTATCAGCTCCAGTCTCCTTTATTACTAAAAGATTTGATAAAAATATTTGGAAAAAGAGAAATAATGGACAATAATGCTCAAGTAAATGTTAGAAAAAAGAAAAATTGTGAGTATAGTGAGAGAAAATCTTAAATCTAGTACGTTATACATATTATTGTACGGATGAATGAACAACACAGTCAAAATGTTAGTACAAAAATAATATGCAGACTCTTTTATAAAACTGATTATGTGTGAATAGGTATACTTAATTCAAGAATAGTCCAAAGAAAACTCTTTATAAAGTAACGTTTATATTTCTTTCTTGTAACTTACTTTTATTTTTATATTAACTTAAATAACATATAATTAAATCAATGTAGAGAGAAAGAGAGAGAGAGAGAGAGAGAGAGTAAGAAATACAAGTTTTTACAGCAGTAAACAGCTACCATTTTGCTACAATTTTCTTCTAATTGTAAAATCATTTTACTAATCGTCCAATGCCAATACTTTTGTTTGCCACTGTATATAATGTTCTCATTTTTCAATATTTGTTACCTACTTGGATCAAATTATATCGTTTCTTTACATTATTATGTAGTCTAGCTGTTCTAATCGTCAATTTGAGGAATCTAGGTAAAACTCAGCCGTTATCAAAGCAGCTTATGCCACGGGAGAGATTCGGCAATACAATGAATAAACGAAGCCGCGCGGCTTCGAATAAATTTCGTGAACGAGACCTTATTGGGATATAAATCGCCGCACTCTCTGCTCCCGTTGTGTTTGCATGAGATTTAAAGAGGCTGCAACACCAAAGTTGCCATGGCTTGCTTTGCTCTCTGTGCCACCGCGCTTTTAAGCACGACGAAACGCCCTTCGCAAGACCCCGCTCCGTACAGTGCTTGAAGACCGTAAGTACTTGCTTGAATACATCGGACCGTAAGTACTCGCACGGATGTATCGGACGTACCTCGAACACGAAGTACTTTAGGTAGTAGCATAAAAGTTGGTAGGCAAGCGGACGAAAGAATCCTCGAAAATAATGGTTGTCGATGGCACAAGCACCGTGTTTATAAAACATGGACAGGGGTGAACTAATTGTTCGTTAATTTCCAATAGCACTTACCATATCGTTACTGCTTCGACGTGCATTTGTTTGTATCGCGTAGCGTGCGCGCTATTTTAGCTACGTAAATCGTTACGCCCCTCCATGATAATCGTCAAAATGTTTTCGAATGCTAAATGGTTTTATCACTAATACAACATACATTTAAATCATACAAGAGGAAAATATGAAAATATTTTTTTCTTGTATGATTTAGATGTATGTTGTATTAGTGATAATTGTTGATAATTTAGATATATGTTGTATTAGTGATATTTAAAGATTGCTGTATTTTTACAGCGCTAATGATCGACATAATTGTTGGTTAACTATATTGTTCGTATCAATATTCTCCTGAAAGGTGCTTATCGCAACAATACTGTTAAATTTGAGTCTAATAAAGTTAGCTATTGTGTATGAATAACAAAAATAAAGAAACAGAATTTGTAAAAATTCTATTATAATTACAATACTGTACAATATAGTATACAATATTGTAGATACAAAATAAAAATTACAACATAATCGAATAATCCAAGAAATAGAAAGAGAAGGAGAACGAGAGAAGTATTATAACATTATAGAGTTACTAATTTTCATATTATAAATATGTATAATAATTTAAACTTGATTATTTTTAAAATAAAGTTTTTATTTCCTTCTTTATCTCCCGAAATCTTAATAGTTTTTTTTATTATTACTAGAAGCATTTATTTCGTCCACCTTTGCGAGGCTTATTTGCTCTTTTGTATTAATTTGAATTTTTATTTCTTTGAGACTAGGATATTTTTATTTTGAATTTTAAAATATTTATTTTGTTATTCACGAAAGACAGTATATTCACGTAAAAAATTAAGATATAAATATGATATCTCTGTAACGCTTTGTGCAGTTACTTTTTAATATTTACTTTGTCTTAAGCTTTTATTTCCTTGTTCTACTAAATTTACAAAAAGAATTAAAATTAAAGTCTGCTTTTTTATTGGGTTGTTCAGAAAATACGATTTTTTTTAACTCAAAATTGTATATGCAATATCTTCGTTAAAAATAAATGAAATTTAAATTTAAAAAAAGGGTTTTAAAGCTCGAAATCTCTACTTCTTCGAAAAGTTACTATATTTTTTGAGTCTCAGTGTGAGTTTGGTAATTTTTATATTTAGAAAACCAACTGCGAGAGCTGAAAAACTTTTCTTCTTACTTTGTGGGTCTGTCATGTGTTAAAAAAAAATCTTTTGGAGTACCTATCGTGAAAGTTGAAATGTACCTGTCTTGAAGTTTTTCCAAAATCCTTTATTTAAAATGTTCCTACGACTTTTTGTTTTTAAAATACTCGCGAGTCAAGTAAAAAAGAGCACTGGAACTTGTATTGCTCATAATTGCTAATTTTTTAAATGTAGAATATATAATAATGTGACATTACTGTCTTTCTAAGCATTGCGCAAGTTACAAGGAAAGCAATGTTATATTTTTAGCTTAAATTTTTTTTTATATATATTCTATTTTTTAAATAAAATTGGCAATTATACCATTCGACAAAGCAAACTTTCAGCTTTAAGAATCTGTTCTTTTAATTGCGGTACGATGATTTTTAACAGAGTTATGAGCGATCCAATTCACAATGCTCCTTTTTACTTAACTCATGAGTTACTCAAGAAGAAAAAGTAGTAGGAACATTTTGAAGAACGATTGTGGAGAAAACTTCAAGCTTTCATGACAAGTTGTCGAAAATTTCACAACAAATATGTTCTACATATAATTTTAAGCTGAAAGAAACCGCACCAACTTTTTGAACAACCCGATATTACACTGAAAAAATACTAAATCTTAATGAATGATTTGTATGAATAAGTAGTGCCAACTAAATATTATTAAATATAAGTATTAAATATAAAGATATATTCATTTGATTTAAAATACAATAATTTGATTTAATAATCATTTTTTTATTAAGTAAATATTTATTTACTGTAAATAAATGTTAGTTGAACTATTTAAATAAATATTTGTTTAAATTTAAGATATTTTTCTCAGTGTAGAAAATAATTCAGCTTGTTATTGTTGATATTTTAGGGTTTGCATTTTCTTTGAACATATTTGATTATTGTAAGCAATAGATTCTGTTTTCAACGTGAGGAAACGGGATCCTGACGTAAAGCGACGCAACGGGCGTTTTAATATTCTCTGGATGTAGAAAAGCGGTATATATCATTACCATTTATGAAATCTGGTTAATTACATCAAGCTTTTGATCTTATAATATATCTTTCAATTAATGAACTTCTGTGTTATAAGTTTTAAATACGCGAATACGTTATGTACACTCACTTATACACTCTCTATCACAATCGAATTATTATTGTATTATTAGGGCCACTTCAACCAACTCCAGTTATCTTTGATCGACGATTAGTTCATTGGACTTGACCAATCGCATTTGTCATTTCGCTTAACGACAGATGCGATTGGCCAATTCTAATGAACTAATATATTTAATAGCATTTAATAGCAATATATTATATATAATTATCGATTAAAAAGTTAATCGGAGTTGATCAAAATGGCTCTTAGACATATTCATCATATAAAAACCATTACACTTACAATTATATATGATTATTAGCGCAACTTTATAATATAACAATGACAATAACAATAATAGTTCTTTTATTATATGACGCATTTAATGCGTGTGATTTATAGCGTTTTTTTACTGAGAAAACTAGTGCAACATTGGTGCACACTGATTGTGAGTGCAATTGAATGCAAATCAATTTACACATTTTCAGTGTTAATAAATAATTTAATCCTTTTAATTTGTATTCTTTATTGTCGCGATAACCTCATAATGTTAAAAGGATCAAATTCTTTATTAACATTGAAAATGTGTAAACCGATTTGTACTCAATTGCATCAGTTGCATTAGTTTTCTTAGTGGAAAATACTATTAAATATATTATTACTTTATATCACAAAGTTATATATATACGTGCGGCAATAAAGTGAAAATCATGAAAAAATGAACATCCAGATAACATGCATGTTGCATAAGATATCTAAAAGATCTCATTTAGACATCTTTTAGACATAAGATATCTAAAAGACGTCTTTTGAGATATCTTATACAACATAAATGTTACCTGGGCATCACTTAATTAATATACAAATAACCTTTACTGTTCTTTAAAGTAAATCTCCCCAAAGACAGTATACACTACCTCTGACAATATTTCTTACAACTCGTAGAAACTCCTGTAAAAAAATTCCTTCACGATTCTGAATGTTCAAAATGTTATTGTAAATCGAATTTTTTACATCGCCTCCTTTAAGTTTAAGGAACAAAAAGAAATCCTGCAAGATCAGGGAATAGAGAGAGTGACTCAAAACGATGATGTAACGCTGACTCAAAAATTGCCGTACACGTTTTGAATCAAAATCTCAGGTAGAACACAGAGTTCATAATTAAGTCATAATGTCTTAATCATAAGACATCATCATGATGTTGTTTGATAATACAAATAAATTTGAAAATGAACTTATAACAAATAAAGTCATGATGATGACTGTTATGATATTGTTATAACTTTTGTGTTTTCTACTTGAGACTACGTGACAACAAGACTTACTTAAATCCAAAGATTTTTCACAGAGTTTCCGCAAGCTATACGAACGTAGGCTCAGAAGTGTGTTGTCTCTAGGGGAGGCGATTACTTTGAAGGACAATAAAGATCATTTATTAAATCATATATTGATTAAGTGGTGTTTATTTTCTCATAACATTCACCAAACTTTATTGCCCCGTCACGTATGTATGTATCTATTAATTTAATTATTTATGTACTTGAACATAATAATATGTATATGTGTTTATTAAATAAATTTGTATTTATAATTAAATATACGTTCGTATTTATTTATTTATTTATAAATATGTATTGTATGTACATACATACAATTGCTTGTTCAAGTAACAGCAGAACAGTATCAGAAAAATTCGTATGATAAACGAATAACGAAAGATTTAAAAATAGAAAACACTAATTTTAAAAATAAAACATTTCATTAAATTATTAATTTTAAATTATTCATTATTTATATGAATTTGTATAATATAACTTAATTTTAATGAAATTCATAAGATAAATAACAATGCTTTGCAATATTAATCATACATAATTTTAAATTCTGTTATTACTTAAAAAATATCTATAAATTTTGTAATAACTTGAGAAACGCAAGTGATATAAAAAATATATACGTAGAAAATGGAGTACAAGAAAATAGAGATTGACCATTAAAATTCAATTCATTGACAGTTTTTAAATTAATAGATAATAACTTTTTCTTGACCATTGATACTTACAGAAATTGTAAAAATGTCGCCGTTTATATTGATCCCAGCAACACAGCTCACAACACAACTTTTTCTTTCTATCAGCCGAACACTTTCACTTCTGATTAATTACCGAAAATTTTACATCGAATATATTTAAGATTTATACAAAATTCATTCTCATTAGTCATGGTACGCGTTCTATACAGTCTTTAACAATGCAAATTAGATTTATCGCCAATAATCTCAAATCACGCGCATCACGACGTGAATTGACATAATCAACTTTAAAGGACTTCATCTTCATCAAAAAAATAAATTTTTGGCGATAATTTGATGCTCGACACTTCAGTAATTAATTTTATATAATCCCGTCTGACCGATGACATCATCAACATCTGTCGTTTTAATCTTCTAACTGTTTCACACATTTCATATTTATAAGCACAACGTCTAACACGTTTATTAAACTAGTCCTTCCGTTTCATTTTTTAATTTTTTGTAATCATGGAAATATAAATTTCAAATCTTTGTAATGAGGTAATTAACTGTAATCTGAAAGTTCCATCTCGAAGCATGATTCTATATCAAGAGTGATATTACTGAAATCAGTCATCCTTATGTATTGAAATATTTTTACACTAATCGATTTCAAGATTCTTCCTTAGCTTTTTCTCGATCTTTTCGTTCCATTCAATAAATTTCATCCAAAAGTTTTTAATCTTAAAACAGTTTCCAATTTATTCACTAATTTCCGATCAACGTCACATTCGATCACGACTTAGATCACTTCCGGAAATATTTCCAATAACAGTTTGAAATCGATGAATCTGGCGATTTTCGATGGGATGGATCGTGGACAGATCGCAACGGCGACCCAAGGTGACGATTGAAAGCGCCGTTCGCCGTTGGTGAGGGTGACGTGTATGCGCTGCTTGCTAGCGAGCCGCGAGAAGGTTCCAGCTGCCCCGCAAAGGGTAAGGGGTGAGGGAACAGAGCAAGCTTAGCAGCAACCGCCACTAGCATGGGCGGTACGATGGGCGGGGCGATACGATGGCCCATCCTCGTTGCTCGACTGGCGTAATCCCATAAAATTTTTCATCCCCGCGTTTCTCGACTCCCCATTCTCTCTTTCCCACTTTTACCCATCAGGATGTCGCGGTGTAGCTATTTCGTTTCTGTCTGCCACGCAGTTGCTCGAATTCGTGGTAGATAGGGCGAGGTGCGACCGACATCGAAAGTGCAGACGAAGACTCGCTCTCCTCGATTTCAAGTTTGACACTTTGCATCGATCGCTTTTCGGAGTGAGGCGTCTCCTTCTCGGACTAATTCGTCAACCAATATCGCTTTAAAAGCCAAATATTGATGATATCTTCTATTGATGATACATCATAGCTTTTTAAAACTTGTGATGTGATAATACTTTTATTTGGATCTTTAAACGACAGTGAAAAAACAAACTACTTGTACTTCTTAAAGAAATTGGTATTCGTCTACGGTATTTACATTTTAATTTTTAATAGAGAGGTTTAATCTTTTTTTGATTATGTCAAATTAACTAAACTACCTAATTTACCTAATTTGATAAATTCCTGATGATAAACAATAAATTTTAAAAAAAGAATCATTATTTTTCAAATAAAAATATATTTCGTAGTATTTCAAAAGATATTTTTGTATAAATCTTAAAAAGCTATTTTTTAGTCTAAATTTTTCTACCTTCAATACATATTATATTGAAATCAATATTATAAATTATATAGATTCTTATAAAAGTTCTTTCATTCGTTCGTAACTATTTTAAATTTTTGAAATTATTCTTCCTTATTTATTTACTTATTTACTGAAAAGAAGAACATCCTCTCTCTCTCTCTCTCTCTCTCTCTCTCTCTCTCTCTCTCTCTCTCATAACTTTTATAATCTACAATTCATAGATCGTCTTTAAAACGATTATATTTTTCAGATATTATTGAATTTAATTTTTTATAAAGATATCTCTACTTCATATCACATTATATATTAGATTATTTATATCTTTTGAGATACTTTTTATACCTTTATACCCAAATTCTTATTATTTATAATTGCATCTTTATGTTTCTTTAAATATATTTTCGAAAATATTAATTAAGGTATTTTATATAGGTATCTTTTTTAAGTTTGTAATTTTTGAATAATAATTAAAGCTTACCCTCAATCTACTGTCATAAATAAATATTATCTCACATAATATTGGATGAAACATATACATATCTATACATACTGTATAAAAATAATATATATCATTACAAGACATATATATCAGAATTATTACAAAGCAATTTGATTTAAAAAAAAAACATAACGAGTTTTAAGTTTTATAATTAACACAACTGCGTTAGAGAGAGATTACGCATTATAACCTTTATATTTTTACTTAGAATGATATCTGTACCAGAGAGCAATTTGCCAATATTAACAAAAAATTAAAGCATCGGACGAATGCGGCAAATATTATATCGCAAATATGAAAAAAACAATTGGCACCTAAATGAACATGGAAATCTAATTTTCTTCTGCAAAAACACATACAAGATGTTGCTACAGTTACGGCGTTTATTATACTATTACATTGATACGATTTTGACGCTTATTAAAAAAGTATTTATTTAGAAATATTCGACGCAAAAAGTAAAAGAGCCGGCGGTGAAATTCATTGTAAAGGCGTCTCATGAGTTGCATCGGCCGCTCACAAGAAGTGTTGAACGAGAAGAACGTAGGAGAGAGAAGATTCGCGAGAAGAAAGGGGCAGATGGATTTCGACCCCGCAACAGATCGACGAATGGGATGGCGAATAAATACCTAGTATGGATTCGCTGAGAGCCAATAGCGATGCGTGATGTCCTCCCTCATTCGAGAGAGAAACGCCAATCAGGTGTTCTCGCTGTTGGCGTAACTCTCGGCAAGAAGAATGGTGAGGGATGAAAGGAGAGGAGGAGGGAAGGGAATAGGGGTGGCGCGATGGCTCGACGGCTCTACCTGTCTACTCGACTGATAAAGACAGACAGACTCCCCTGTCTTCCGTGCCAGATCATACCAGCTTTTGCTAAGGCGACTGTCGGTGTGTGGTACGACCACATCTCTAGTACCGTCTCGGTAGCCACCTACCTCCGCCGTTCATTTACACCCACTTTACCAGCAACGCCGCGATGTGCTTCGACACCTTTCTTCGGATTACACCGTTGCCCTTTAAACATTGTCTCACCTTGCCTCGCTCCTTCCATCGATATCAATGCCTCCCTCGCGTAATTAACTGAAGAGGAACACAAATTACATTTCACCGATAGGGTGAACGTCTTCATTGCTATGCAGATTCAAACGTACCTGAGTCTCAAACGGTCTTGAAGACAACGTCGAATGATTGCTCCAGAAAGTTGCTTTTCAACGTTTCGGTAAAAGTTATCTATATAATGTATAAAATCTATATTACTTGTTTAAATGAAATAAGTACAGCTTATTTCAACCTTTACTTTTAGATGATTCTATTATTTTTATTACATCATAATATAATCGTGGTGTTGCTAGGGAAGTTACGTTTTTCTTTTATTAAACTCTTTTGCGAAGAGTAGATTTCTTATTTTTGTTTCAAATATATTTAATAAAAATATTTATTTAGCAATAATTTTGCAAAACGATCTTGTCACATTTTATCTTAATAAATCACAAACTATCGAAAATTTAATGTGGCTTTGAAATGTGACGGCCGGTAAAACTTAATTCGTTGTTTGTCATGTGACACGAGTTTAGCGTTGGCGCACGTGTCACGCCATATGTATATCACAGTGTCGTACGCAAACACTTACGCGACACTCAAGAGGGTTCAGGCTCAAACATTAAAGCAAAGTATATGTCAATACAATATCTCAATGATGATAGACCAACGATTTGCCAGGAAAAAGTTTTTATTAATTGATCAAGATATATAAAAAGAGAAAGAAAAAGATGTTTTTATATTTCTTATTTATAATTTATTTTAATTTAATTTAAAATAATAGAATATTTGTTTAATAGAGATAGAAAGGTACAGTAAAATTATCTTTTTTTGTGCAAAATTATTTTTTTGTAATAAAATGTACGTAGAATGGGAAATTTAGATCTAATTTTATAATACACAGATATGTTCCATATTATTGTAAAAAATATATTTCCGAAACATTCTATTTATCTTTTTTTTGCAAAATTAAATTACAAGTATTATATTGCTGTTAAAAAAATTTTAATTTAATTAAATTTTGTAGTAAAAATTACACGGAATCTTTTTTCCAACATTAATATGAATCAACTTCTAACTAAAAATATCTGACTGTGAACGAAAAACAGACTATGACAATCGCGCTGCCACTCTATCAAATTCATTTATGAATATGTGCATTCATGCAGATTAGCACGGGAAAGCGATGTTTCACTGCCGAATGCATTCACATCTAAAAATAAAGAAAGCACAACTCTTCGTTATAGTCGAGTAATCTCGTTTCCATTACTTTGCAAAGTGAAACTTTGCACCATTGGTCCGAGCCATTACGTTTCCCTCTCTATATTTGCACCATACAACCGTTTCTCTCTTCCCGCACCCATGAATTTCTCCATAGCGAGGGGAGCTCGACAGACAATATATCAGTTTACAATGATAAAAAGCAAACACAGAAAATAACGCGAAGAATTACTGAATCACACAAACAATATGTCCCCTGTCTCTGGAGACAGAATGTATTTCGAGCGGACGGTCAGCAGCATCCGACGGAGAATACGCCTCGCGTATTTTCCTCACGATACGGCCGCGATTGTTTTATTTTATATGGAGACACTATATCATGTCCACATTATTAAAAATTATCTTATTAATGTGTACTAAAACAATTAGATAGCATAATACTGACGTCTCACTAAAGCGCCACACAGTTCGTTCAGTGATTTAATGATTAAAAGTAAGTACATTTGCAAATTTAAAATTTTCAAATGAATAAAAACAACGACTTCTATTTTATTGCTAAAATAACTGTTTAATCTCATATTTAATAAAGGAGAAGGTGGTATTATCGCCAGTGTATATATTGTGGCCTTCCTTAATATCTCCGCTATTATATATCGAATTCTAATGATTACTTATGGAATCATTAGTTCAGTAGCTCGCCGTTACACCATGACGCTAATATTACCAATACTCAATAACCAGCTTATTATAACGCATTTTTACTTTCAAGTATTTCGAAATGTTTCTGAGGTACACTTTAGCATTTAATTACACCTACTTCCCCTCATTTTTCTTAAACTTGCATATTATCACATGAATATATATATTTTTGAGTGTTATTTGCTATTTAACATTTTATTTGACTGTATATATTTTGAGTTATGCAAATTTAAACAATAACGTGGCATTTTGCTAATATGGTCTTCTATGGATATTGATTACTCACGACCTCTTTTTTGAGGTTTTCATATCAAAATAATTATTTGATAATCGATTGTAGCTCTACTGTTAATTTATAGTTTATATTACGTGTACTATTTTTAGTATTAAGATTTTTGGTACTGAGCAGCTTATATGCAGAAATTATGTGAATGTATATACATTCATTTGCATACATTTTAAAATGTTTTACTTTTTTGTTAATTTTGTAACCAAATACTGTTTTCTAAACAGTACTAATATTTTAAGACTATTTTTATGGAAGACCACGTTACCACCCATTTTGTTCGTCGAGTCATTATGCAATGTCGCCACATTTTTATTAATAGTATCCTAAGTAAAAGAAATATTTTGTAACTTTAAGTCCAGAATCAATTCAACAACATTTTAACGAATGTAATTGTCAAGTTTTAAACTTAAATATTGATTATTAACAAAGTTATTGTATAAAATGTAACTGGGGTGCCATAATACCACCTTCTCTATAAATGATTCATACATATGTCGTTATCATCAGCGTATGCTTTGCTTATTTTTAATTATTTTTTATTGTAGTTTTGCATTATACAATATTGAAAAAGTTTTTAGTATTAAACAGTAAAGTAAAATTTATTGCCAATTTTTAAAAACTATTTTTTTATTAAGACTATTAATAACTAAAAACCCTGAGAATTTACGTTTTTTTTTAGCGTCTGATATTTTGTATTTTAAATTGTAATAAGTCATTGTAATTATGCAGGCTGTTAATCCTTCAAAATTAAGTTGTAGCTTTTATTATAGATATTTAATAAATAAAAAAAATAGTAATCGTTTAAAAGTATATACTATGTATTACATATTAAAAAGTAAGACATCGTTCAAAATAAAAGCAATAAAAGTAAGAAAGAAAGATTATAGTATGTTGTATTCTTTGTGTGTGTGCGTGTGTATGATTGTATCTAATTACTTTTCCTAAACAAAATTATTCTTCGCAAATAATAAACAAATGATAAACAGACAATTAGGAATTGGCGTTGTAGACGGTGCGTAGTTTTTTATTTCTTAAAAATATTTTATATTGAATCATAAGAGAAATACTTGTACATGTTTCGGCTAATCTTTTAGCCTTCTTCAGCAAAAAATCAATAGATGATACAATCAGTTGCTGTCCATAAAATTATTTTTTTAAATTAACACAGTGTAATTAATAATATACAATTCTCTATATATCTTCATATTTCTAACGATTCAATGTTCTCAATATGTCTTTGATTCACGGACAATTAAAATGATCAATCTTAATTGAAAGATGGCTAAACATTAGAAACATGCGTTCACAAATAGCTATTATGCGATAGACTTCTTGTACTAGCATCACTAATTAGTGAAATAAGTGAGTATGTATTATACGGCATTAAAGCATAACAGATAAATATGGCTGTGAAAATGAAGAAGTCAATATAACTCTCCGAGCTCTCCCTTGATTTAAATATTTCGTAGGTATGTGCTTCCAGTCGGAAGCTCACTTCGTTTTGAGCTTCGAATTTACTTCTTTTCCTTTCTTCCTCTCCCTTTATCTATCTATTCATCTATTTCTCCTATCTATCTTTTTCTCTTATCTTCTATGCTATTTAGAGATAACATCTATCTCCCTCGGTACCGCATGCATACAAACCAGCGCCAAGAAGTAGACAATTCACAATTAGCAAACACAAACAAACTACGAGTGACTTCAAGTTGCTTGGGATGCGACGGCAGCCGAGTTTAGCCGGAAGCGAGCGATGGGGTAGAGACTTCTGGGATGCGAAGCGACTAGTTCGGCAGTCCCTGAGTGTCACAACCTCTACTATACAGAATTCTCATCTCTTCCTGTCCCTCTTCGAAAGTAAAGATATGCATATACGGGGTAATCCTTAAGTAGTTGTTCATCTCATATAACGAATTCGGTCTCTTGCACTAAACTAAATTAGTGCGTACTAAAATACTAAAAGCTGTTATACATGAAATCAGCAAAGTAAAATGTAAAAGTATATAAATATTTTAAACAATTAACTATCTATTAATGATATCATCAGGTTATTTAACATATACTATATGTATCATTTCATTGTGTCAAAATTGATTATATTGTATCACTGCATTGAGGTATTCTGTATAAAGCAGCTTTTATAATATGCACTGATCGAACATAGTGTGAGTGATCGAATTCACCAATTAATTTAACAGTTATGATTGATTATACTTAAATAAACTCAATAGGTAATCATATGTGATAGAGAATCAAATAACATATTTAAGAAATTAAAAGAATTTGTTTCAAAATTTATCGAATAAGTTTGCAAAATAAAATATATTTTTAGCATTAGCTTAAAACTTTCTGATTTGTGAAATCATTTCAGTAGTTTATATATTTCTACTCTCTAAATTTCTTGGAGTGAAATCTCACTCCAAAAGAGTTAAAATACTGCCATTATTGAAAAAAAGCGAAAAATTTGAATTCTTGACTAAAAGAGTTGTAAATTTTCACTCTTCTTTTTTTGGAGTGAGATTTCACATTTATGGAATGAGATTCACTTCAAAAGAGGAGTAAGATTGTTTTCCTTTCGAGTGAATTTCATTCCAAAAAAAAAGTGAAAATTTACCACTCTTAGGCTGCGTTCGGAAACATCACCCGAGTGTCTCCGTATATTGTTTTATCCTTGTTGTTCACTCAATGTTAAATAAAGATAAGATGATACACGAGAGCACTCTCGAGGGAGATTTCCACTAGGGGTAACAATATTTTAACTTTTTCGGAGTAAGATTTCATTCCAAGAAATTTAGAGAATATACTTGAATACTCTATATATAATAATTTATTTTTTATTTCTACAATATTAATTCAATAAAAGCGTTGACAATTATTAAAGTAATTTGTATCTATATATAAATTCATATTTTAGCCTAATATTAAAAATTTCGGTTTTTGTAAAATATCTCTCAACGCGTACACTATCAAAAAAACAATCATGAATTGACAATTGAATGTCGGGCAAATCTATACAAGTTATAAATTACAGGTGTTATTTAACAGTATTTGACTACTATTATGTACAAAATTCAATAAGTAAGTCTATTGTTTAATATTAATAATAAATAAGTTATTGAAACATTGAGAATGTTTATCGATCTTTTTTGTTTGTACACCCGTTATACACGTATCAGACTCTCACCGTTGCGTTGGAACACTTGAAGCTCCGACCAGTTACGGCAACAATAGGCTTTGTCTTCGCACCGTCGGTGCTCACAAATTGGTAGAAATCTTGATTAAAGGTGCAATCCTCTCTGTTGCTGACTGCGGCAGCAAATATGAATTGCAGCCCCGATGCTCCTGTTCCCCTATATCAGATGAAAATAAAAGAAAACGTGTCCTTGATCGCACTTACACAGAGAATCAATAAATGAATCCAATTATATGTGTACATGTTACGAAGCACATTAAGTTAGACAAGTCGTTTTGTCTCTTATAATAAGCAAAATATCTTAATAATTAAATTAGAATTTACTTCGTTAAATATACACATAGCTTTACTGTTGATTTAGAATTTATATGATCTTGTACTGAGACTGTAAAAAAGATGTCCTAAAAATGCAATATATTATACAGATAATGGTGTTAACATAAACATTTATGTACTATATTGAAAGAAAATGGTATTCGGTATAAACACAAGCAAATTTCTATTAAAATTGTTTTTTTCTTTTATTCTGACATTATAAATTATCTGTTATATCCAACTAAAATTTTGCAGAAAAAAGCTGATTTGTTCGCGCCTGCATGCGTGCGTGAATGCTTGTGTGCTTTGATGTATATCTTTTATTAGAGTTCCCAGTCAGAAATGTAGAGTTGAATCAAAGTTGATTCAACGTCGATGCGGTTGACAACGGGTTGAGTCGATATAAAATCGATATTCCTGTAATTGACATAGTTGATTCGACGTCGAATCAATGAAAAACTAATATCGACATTGATTTGACGTTGAATCAACAACTTAGTAAGAAATTATAACTCTATTTTATTATATATATATATACTATATATATATAATGTTCTTATATATATATATTTTATAATATATATAATGTTATAATGTTCTTTTTGATTCCTTACAGTGTGTACTGACGAAGATTATAAGTATAATTAAATAAATGTTATATACGTATAATGATATAAACTCGTCAGTAGTGCACGCGAAACGTGCGCCTATTATGTCCGGTAACATTACATATATAAATGGTGTATTCCTTAACATAAGTAATGAAAGAAATAAAATTGGTTCTTTTCCTCACTTTTCAATGTGCGTAATACATTTTTATATATATATATATACTGAAAAAATAAAATCAACCTTATTTCAACCTAATTTCGATTTTCGACCTTAAATCGATGTCGATATGATATAGTTGAATAGCCGTTGATATTTTATACACGATCGACGTCGAATCGATTAGAATTTCGACATTCCGTTTTCGATGTTGATTCGATGTCGTATCAACTCAACATTTCTGACTGGGTTGAGTTCTTCGTATCTTTTTGATATGCGCTTTTAAGGGTTGCAATGATGTCATAATATATTTCCGACAATATATTCTTTTAATTCACATAACTTCAATTTAAAATCTTTGAGATTATTAATTATAAACTTCAAATTAAAATCAGAAAATTTAAAACGTTTATTTAATTATTACATTAATTTATTATTATATATTAGTTTGATCAGATGATGAGTACTGTAACAACTTCCGGCACGGTATCTAATGTTACTCATATCTGATTTTGATTAATTGTAAGTATAAACTATGAATAGGGAGAATGACAATAAAGAAACACGTTTTTACATGTCTTGTTTTGTTCTATGTTACCACTTATAACCAGTGATGCACATTTGGCTCCTGGTATCACAGAGAATCATCCCCTCCACTTTTGCCCCACCAAATGACGCCGCGCTCGGCAAGCTTCGGCGCTGAGCGAGCAAAGCAGCGATAGAGACTATCCTTCTCGCCTTCGGCAGCCTTCGACACACCAAGAGCGAAAGACAACACGAGAGAGAGCCCGTCCTTTTCATTTTGGTTGCTTGTAACAAGCGAGAAAGGCAGGCTCTTTCTCGCGTTGTCTCATTCACTCTTGCTGTGTCGAAGGCTGCCGAAGGCGAGAAAGATAGCCTCTAAAGGCAATCACACGTTCAAAATTTTAGTCGTAATCGTTATGCCCGTGTCACACTACGCATTGGAGACTGAGGATTACGAATTGAGGATTAGAATTCAGTCAATTAGAACGAAACGGATTAAAATTAAAATTACCTGATTGGTCGAATTCTAATCCTTAATTCGCAATCCTCAATCTCCAATGCGTAGTGTGACACGGGCATAAGATCGTAAACAAATCGACCAATCACAATCAAAATTATGATCTCGCGTTTTAAAACGCTCAACTGTGATTGGCCAATTTGCTTACGGCCTTACGATTACGACTAAAATTTTTATGTCTAAGGGCCATGGCACATAAAAAAACTTAAGCAGTAAAATGTAAGCAGTAAGCTAATTGACCAATCACAGTAGCGTCCATAAGACCGTAACATAAGCAGTAGCGAATTCAACATGTTGATTTCCTTACTGCTTACGTCTTACTGCCTTAAGTTTTTTGTGCTAGGGCCCTAAAGCCTAAGCTGCTTCACTCGCTCTGCGCCGAAGCTAGCCGAACGCGGTATCATTTGGTAGGGCCAAAGTGGAAGGGATGATTCCCTGTAGTGCCAGGGGGCGGTGGCCAAATGTGTGCATCACTGCTTACAACTGCTTACAACGCCTATGGTAAATTACTTTCATCTCGTCTGAACGGTAATTTCTCGTCGTTCCCTCTATTCACAGTTTAATTATTCACAATAGCAATCTGGATTTCTATTTCATTTGGTCTTTTAACCATCTGGGAATGATACCCGCATGACGTTTTGAAGATTATCTCCCCTTGATTGAATTTTTACTTTGTCGACGTATGCAACGCGATGCAAGTTAATAAAGTCTCAACGTATATGTACATGCTACGAATTCTAAATTTTATTAGTCTATGCTCTAATGAAGGCTCAAAAATGAGCCGAAACGTGCATTCGTTAAAAAGTTATTAATAAAATAATTTTTATAAAAAGAATGTAATTTTTTTAATATAATATATATTTTACTAACATACATTTTATATAATTTACATAATGCTGTTCTTTTATACCAAAACGGAATAAAGGACCCTACTGAAAAAAATCACGTCACACAGTTGCATGATGAAATCATGTAATTAAAACATGTAAATCACGTACGAATTATTCCAAATCAATACGTGATTTTTTAAATTATGTAATTTGAAAAGTCACATAATGATATGTTCTTTTTTCTTCCATTTCTATCATTTAATTCTTTAAAATCCGATAACTATAAAATCACATGATGAACAAAATTATTTCTAATATATGATTTTTCAAATTATGTGATTTTAAATATTGATTTGGAACAATCCGTTACGTGATTTATATGTTTTAATTACATGATTTCATCATAATGTAACGTCATGTAACATTGTGACATGATTTTTTTCAATAGGGAAGATTTCCACGCAAAACGAGGTCCACCCCACATATCTTCCATTACTTAGAGGCGTTTGACTTTCCACGCGAACGAGGTCTACCCATATAAAGATACAAGGTGCAAGAGCACATAATCTTTCTCATGTTATTGATTCCAGTTGATTCACGTATTCAAAGCACGACACGAAGAAAAAATACAGAAAATGACGAAAACTTGTTGTATCTGTGGCGTCGAGAATCTTAAGACTGGGCTGTTAGACAAATCTATTAGTTTACACAGGTGCCTTTATATATTATTAATACTTTTCAGTCTTAGAAAAAAGAAATTATTAGCAAAAATATTAGGGACGTATTATTGTACGTTCTAACATTTAGTACGTTCTAGCTTTAGAACCATCGTTATGATTTGTATAATAATTATTTGAACAAATTTAGAACATAAATTTCAATACTACTTTAAAATAAAATAAATTTATGATTTTATCTTTTATTTTTATGATCGCTCTTCCTGTACTGTTTATCTACACTTGCGACTGTCAAGAATAAAGCTCTAGATATATCAAAATAGCGCAATCCTTTTATCTGAGTCGAAATATCGACAACTTTCCTATTGGCTATTTCGACCACCATTTTTAACCTAATTGTTTGCAGTCCAATAAGTGCTTAGTATTATTGTTATGTATATGGTATAGTTAGTAAGTCCAAAATGGAGGACCTTTACGCTATTTTGATATATCTAGAGCTTTAGGCCCGTATTCAGAACGCGCTTACAACGATGTTAGCGCGCTAACATACTATACTTTACGTCACGCATATTATAGAATTTCAGAGATAAAAGCACGCTTTTATCGATAAAAGCGCGTTCTGAATACGAGCCTTAGTCAAGAACTTCTCTCTCTCTCTCTCTCTCCTTCTCTCTTTCTCTGTCTTCTCTCAAGATAGAAAGAGATGCAACGTAGTCTGATTTCGGCCTAAGACTGATTCAATGTGATTGGTCCATTATTGGTCAGCAGTCAGAGTTGGCAGTTGGGTCGGCCTGAAAGTCGGTAATCTGATACTCGCTTTCCATGGAAAGTTAAACATCCCTAAACGGGAGGCAGGGGATGTGAGGTGGACCTCGTTTCGTCACAAGTCGGACACCTCTAGGGGAGAGGTGGGAGGTTCCCGTTAGTCCGCATCTACAATAGGTGTTTTAAGACTCAAGCCGTAAGAAACTGACCAATTACAGTCACATCCGAGGGGAATAATTGACTGTGATTCGCCCATTTCTTATGACTTAAGGCTTACAACCCTATTGTAGATCCGGGCTTAGAGCACAAAGCGATAACACACATCCACTCATATCGGCTAGTGCCTAGTAACTTTTCACTGCTTTACCAATGAGAACATATTATTTTAAAATGACCAGTTAACAATGTGCGCTATAGGCTGCGGTCCACTTGACGCTACAAACGCTTTGAAGCGTTTGAACGACCAATCAGAATAAAGAATTTTACGAATTGACTAATCAAAGAATGCTTTGAAGCGTTTGTAGCGTCAAGTGGACCGCAGCCATCGTAACCCTCCCTACATGGATCACCGGGACCGACGCATGCGTGCACACGTTCAAATCGACGATACGAATCTGATCTTACTCCTAGAACCATTCGACGAATTATTTCGCGACTAAGATTAAGGATATATCCAATCAAATTTGCATGCCGCATAAATATATGCATAAAAAAAGTTATCCAATCGTATTTTTCTTATAAAGTCGCACGTAAAATATGATTGGATAATTTTCTTTATGTATACGTTTGTGCGGATATACCCTTACGGTTGTTTCAATATTTTCAAAAATGTATATATAAATGTTTTCATAGGAAAAATCGACTGACGTAATAAAAACGTAATTATATTAACATAAACATATTGAAAGTTACAATGCAGATTTTTTAATCTTTCGCTGCTATGGAAAACGTTATTATTGTACAAACCGCAGAGTACTCTGCCTCAAACAAAATTTAAACTCGTTACCTCGTAATAATGCAACAAATCCATTTTTTAGGATACTTGATTTTGTTGGCAATGACATATGAATAAACGTCATTACCTTGTAATAACTGGATAGTTAATCTCGCTTTACCTTTGTAGTGTGACGCTAACATAAGTGCACTTGTAACGAAAGGATTAGATACACTTAAATCTTCTTTATAGCATTCAATTCACATTTTATTTTCTTATATAAAAGCATTAACTATAAAATAATTGTTTATGAATAAATAATGTTATAAGTTTGAGAAAAGTGTCTAACAAAAGTTCTATATCTAGCTAGATATTGTACAATTACTAAATACCTTAAACTCGAAAAGAAATTTCGTTTTCACAGACGCAATTGACTACGTAACGTTGTTCCGTACTTAAAGATTGAAGTTTGAAAGAGTAAATGAGAATCTATGTACGTTTGTTTTTGTATTAATTAAATATTATATTTATTAACTTCAAAACCTTCAAACATTATCTGCGTTAAAAAAAACGCGATTTCTCATTGTGAGAACCGTAGAAACTCATTCATATGAGCGTAAATCCAAACAAAGATCAATAACATATCACAGTTTCAGAATTATATTCGTTACATCTTAAAAATAATATCATTGACGCGCAATATCTTTACCAGTACCATCTCTTGATTACGTATACGCATAACAGTTTTTATTTTATATGCGATAGCCAATAACAACATCAGTCAATCGCTAAAATGTAATCGGAATGCAAAACATTTATAAGTGATCTCTGATCGATTTTGCTTTCTAAGCACAACAGTTTCTGTTTGTTTTTATTTATAAATAAATGCGTAGGTTAAGGCGGTACATTTCGAACATGGTACAATACAATTTTGAACAAAATAATTTAATTTTTGACGTTTAAATTTGCTAATGCTGATCCATGTATGAAGAGTATTGAAGGGTACTAAACAAGAAAAAATCAAACTTGAATTTCAAAAATTGAATTCAAATTTTATTTATTGTATCATATTCAAAAATTACCACATTACCCTATGCAGAGTTATCGCTGTACCATAGGTGTCGGGACATTAACTGCATTTGTTCTTCATCTGGCCTGATCGAGCAACAACGAAGCTGCTACTTCTACGTCATATTTAGTCTGCTTTAAAGCATTTTCACATTGTTGTTTAGTAGCCAATCCCAATCTGAAATTGTAATAAGTCCAATTTATAAACTACCATTAAAAAAGATTTATTTAAAAAGTAAAGTGCTATAATTATTGACTTTTTATAGAATAACGTTTTTGGAAAGAAAACACACACACACACAAGTTTGTATTCTTTCTGTTTCTTATAATTAGAATCGGATAAATCAATGTGAATTAGATTTGTACCACAATAAATATAAAAATTATATATTTAATTTCTTACACACTAGAATGTAATTTCAAAATCATAGAATATAAAATAAAGATGTTAAAGTATATTCATATTTATATTCAGTTTCCTCATTACTGTGAAGTGAATACAGTCTCGTAAATCATATATTTGTATTGTAAATCATACATATGTAAGTTGTATTTAATCGTGATTTTAAAACAGTGATTTTGTCAGAATTTGGCCGTCACGCATCCTCTTGAAGGAAGCGGGTTCTGATTTTTACAGATTATTTTTCAAATAAATATTTTTTTAACTGTCTTTATACATCCACAATTTTAAAAATCCTTTTCCATAATTAAAGTATACACGATAATGTATTCCGAATCGGTCGACTTCACCCATAAACGAAACAAGGGGAAAATTACAGTTTTTTTTTATTAGTTTCTGCATTGACTCGCGTAACAATATTTGATTTATATAAATATATTGACTACTAGTTCAGCATTCAATTCCTCTTCCATTTTAATATATGTTAGACTATCAGTAAAATACAAAGTTGCGTGAAAATATGTCAAGACATGTGAAGATACTATCCAGTTTGTAATAAGAATTAATAAAACCCGATAACGTTTATAATTTCAGAAGCAAGGTCAGATAGAACAAATATTTATAAATCTTTTGTATTATTTTTATTAAATTCATTTCTGAACTTATGCCCATATGTTATGAAACATTCTATATATGTTTTCGATTACACCATAAATATCCTCATGAAAATAAATTAATTTATAGAAAAACACATACCTCATGAGATTTTCAAGTTTGACCTGCCTGTCCTTCGCGATCTGCTTAGCAGCTTGATTTGTATCCCAACCAGTTGCCTGTAATGCAGCTAATATCTCCTGCTGCGACGCATCTACGGTCTCTTTCTGTACCTTCATGATTTTACTCATTCTAAATTCGTCGCTTAATGACATTACCAATTGCTGAGAAGCTGCGGTGAGCGGTGGACTAGTGCAGACAGAATGCTGATTGACCTGTAATAAATTCACCTTGGCAGCAGCAAAGTCATTCAGCGTTGTTAATGCACTTTTAGTCGACGTAGAAGCTTCAGCTTGCAATAGATTGGAAGGTCTACTCAAGTTGCATTTAGTTGCGGGATTATGACTCTGCATATACTCATTCTGGCTAGATTTAAGTAAGCTTCGAGTCATAAGAGGAGCAGCAGGTGGGGGGGTATAAGTCGGCGGCTGTTTCAGATAAGAACTAAAGTCGCAAGCGTGTCCTTGAATAGGCGGATTCTTGAGGTTGATACTCTTTTGTAATGGTTGGTTACCAGTAGTTTCCTGAACATGATTTTGGCTGGATTCACTGCTGAGGTTATTAGAATAGTAATTTCGGAGAATGTTCTGTCGAACAGTTTTATTGTAGAGTGTATTAAATTCGTTCTGAGACAGCTGCTCTAGATTAGGGACCTAAAAAAAATTAAAATTGAGATTTATTAATTATTAGGCTTTTAGATCCCAAGGTTTGTTAAAAATAAATTTGATAAGCATTATGTTTTATTTTTGTATAATTATAATTATTTTTTATTAGATCTTAAGTTTAGATTTAACTTTAGATTTTAAGTTAATAACTTTTTAATGGATAACGAGGCTAAAATTTCTTAAAGGTTACTCAGGGTCATGACTGACAACATACGTCAAGGTCAAGTTCGTCGGAAAGGTCTCCCCCTCAATTGGCATATTAGCCGTTTTTTTTTTAATTAATTTGACATGTATATAATAGTGTATTAAACTTTTGAATTATTTCTTCATATTAAATACGATTTACAAAGGTCGTTATATTTGTTAAATAGTGGAGACACCTATGTTCTCGAAACTCGATATTGAAATGCATTGTCAAATATTGTAATACGAAGATTTTTTAGCCTTTCTATCTTGCAACATCGTCTATATTAAGATGGTGAGAGAGAGAGAGAGAGAGAGAAGGGAGTTAGTTTATTTTTAAATCTATAAATGGAATAACTATGGATAAAGAGTTTGTACAAGGAAAGACTACAAAAGAATCTTAATGCATGTAGCTGAACGATGTATAATTTTATCAGTTTGATGATTTCAAAGACTGAAATTATGTACTGAGGAAGACTTATTTTTTAAGGTCCAAACGTTTTTGTAATAGCGACATTAATTTTATTTTTTATTAAATAATATAGATATTTAAAAACATCAAAAACATCTAGCTAGGCTCATTAGCCCTTCATTGTAATTTTATTATTCTTAAATTTTTATTTGAAATATTTCTCGTAATATGCGCGCACAATGAATTATAACAAGTTATTTTAAATCTTAAAGTAGAATATCCTATTCTGTGTAATTATACAGGTACATACCGTTTGTTTCAATTCGGCGTATACTTGTTGAGATAAAAGTGTAACAGGTTTTAATTGTTGCGACTGCTGCAAGTTATTTTGTATGTGGGCGATTTCATGAACGTTACTTGTGCTAGATGATACTGCCATATTTTGAGGACAGGCTTGAGGCAACGCGAAATCACCCATACAAAAACCTGGTGCTATACTCGGTGAGTAATTTTGATTTGATAATGAATAAATCTGTGCCTGATTAGACGCAACCTTGGAGATATTGCAATGCCCATGCTGAGAGAATTCGCCCCTGTTCTTGTCAGAAACATAATTGGCAGTCGTTTGAAGTAGATTAAAGTCAGTATTATGAAGATAATGCTGGCTTCCATTGGTTAATGAGCAAATCTGGGTTTGATTCATTTTAGAAATATTAGCTGCATCGCACTGAAGATAATTCCTGGCACTGGAAGAAATGTTACTAATGGCGATCTGTTGCAAATTGAAAACATCGTGGTCAATGCTCAATGAATTTGGAAGATAACTTTGGCTGTTTGACGGACAAATTTGTGTTTGGTCCATTGCAGTTTTGACAAGGTTGCAAGATCCATGTTGAGTCTCGTTCGTGTTACTATCAGTAGTATTATCAGAAGTTCCTTCAAACAAATTGATATTATCCTGATTGACATGCAACGTATTTTGAGGATAATTTTGATCTGACAGACAAGCTTGTGTCTGTATAAGAGTAGTGGCCTTGGTGACATTGTAGGAACTATATTGATTTTGATCACTCGTATCATTATCGAAAGAGTTGCTAGCAGTTTCTTGATGCCGATTAACGTTCGCTTGAGTCACTGAAACGGACATTAATATTTGGTTAGCTGCCGAATTAGTCAGGCAAATATTTGGCTGCTGCGATAGACCTTGCGTTTGCTGCCAAATTTGACTCATTATAGCCTCAGTGGCGGATTCTGATACACAGTGGTCGTTCTGGAGTCGCGGTCTTTGAACATTTGTGCTTTTTGGCTGCCAGAAGTTCTGTACTTTGCTAGATGATGTCGATAAAGCGTTTGCTCGATTTATAGTTGCCACCGGCGATTTCGGTTTTCCTTGTGGTGGAGGCTTTAACGCTGGAATAAGTAACAAAGGTCTGGTAGCGTCCTCTATCGTTGAAATCTGATGAGTAGACGTAGAATTCTGTTGCAATTTTTCTAACGATGAGTCGTGTAAATAATTTGCGGAAATAGTTTCCGGCTGTTGGCGTTTACTGTTGCTAGCGTTCATGTTCTTGGTCGCCTCCTTCTCGCCTAAATGTTTCTCCAGCTCGGCCAAGAAAACCGGATCCAACTTCTTGGCAACAGCAGCAACTTCTTGACGATCAGAATTAGTATTCAACGACAGCTCGTTCATGCTCTGCGCGAGCTCAAAATTAGACTTAGGCTTCGGCAGGCTCACGTTCGGGTCAAGAGAAGGAGGAGGAGGAGGCAGAGAAGGAAGAGGAGAAGGAGGAGAAGGAAGAGAAGGAGGGGGAGGAGGGGGAGGGGGAGGAGGTGGAGGTGGTGGTGGAGGTGGAGGAAGAAGAGGAAGAGGATGAGGAGGAATTATAGTAGCAAATGAGGATGTGGGACTGTTGTTAGAAATATTAACATACGTCTGCGCGGTAGAAGTTTTTCGCAAATCTTCCGGCCAATTAGACCAGGTAGACCAGCTTGATGCACACGGGCTGATTTTATCTATTTCACTATAGTGATTTGTAATGTCATCTTCTTTCACGTCTGTATTCAAATTAACTGCATTCTCCTGACATCCTTTGTATAGATTCATCGAGTATTGGCAAGTCTCCTGAGAACAAAATAAATAAAATTTAAACTAAGAATTGATCTGTACCTATAATAAATAATAATTCAAAATAATATTAATGGCTTGTTAGGCTTCGCTGGATGTTCTTTGCAAATTAATCTTCGCTTTCTTTTAAAATTTACAAATCATAATTTAATAAATGTGTTTTTGTTACTATATTTTGATACAGGCTCTAAAATGTGTAACACAAAAATTGAAATTACTTTGATGTAAAAATGCGTATTAGCACATTATTGTGTCCCCAAAAAAGAGTTACAGACATTACGGGAATAGAGAACAATAAAAAAATAAATCCTAATAAACACAAGTCCGAAAACAAATGGTTGCCAAGACATTATTTGGAAAAATCCTCGACCATCTTCTCCTAGATTTTGTAGGCCTATAAGATTTTATTCACGAAAACACAGATGTGTTTATTCAAGAAAAAAATTATATAGAAAATCAAATTAAATTATTGACTGTTTAACATTTCTGTGTAAAAATGAAAATAACAGGAATGACCTCCAATAGCGGCCTTGATCTTGACAAATCTTATCCAGGACCATAATCCTGAATTCAAGAGGTTTTAGCCGTCAGTCGGACACTTTATGTAATGCTAACGCCGGTGGTACTGTAAATTTCAAACTTACAATTCGAAAAGTTCTTAATAAAAAACAATTTTATTAGAATATTTTAAAAAACTCTTGAGGTAAGCTACGATAATATGTAATGAATAATGGGGGGGTTCCATTAAAAAAATGACTTTGACCTGACCTTGGCAGCACCACTCAAAATCAAATCAATGGTACCTTCTTATATCCCCCTTTGAATCTTACAACCTTTTTGTTTGAAACACTTTTCTGTATCTTTTGTACGTTTCGAGATATTTTGGTGTAAAAGTTAAAATGGGACATCTATGTAAATATATTATATTATATAATAACAATAACTTCAAACCATATTTCTTCAAACATTTACAGTATTCAAAAACTTCTTGATTTTTAGTAATATTCAAATTGAATAATTATTTCGGATTTTCGAAATTTTCATTACACATTACAAATAATTCAAAAATTTATCTCTAATACTACAAAAACATACCTCTGTATCAGTGGAATTATTCAAACAATTCACAACATCTTGAACGTTATCTTTTTCTTCCTGATCACTCACGTTTCCATACGTCTGCGTCTTCAGATAATTATTAGATACATCAGTAGGCACATGACTATAATATCGCGAATGTGGCGGCTTCATAAATACCGCGGAAGTATCAAATGGATCAGAATACGCAGGATCCACATTACCAGGAAAATTGGCATATGTTCTACCTTCCTCATCCTGCCAGGATAATCTCTCATCATCAATGGGTTCATCCAGAATATTAATTACTCGCTTACATGCGACATGTACATTTGTGCTCGCTGACTCCTCGATGGACAAATCGATCAGAGTATCCTCTTGGCTTATACTCGAGGTTGACGATACTTGTGAGACCTTGATAGGACTCGACCTAGCATCGTTGTGCAATTTTGTGTAATTAAATTGTTTTTTAGTACGCGGAGTACCACAAGAAAATTTCTTTTTTGTCTGATTATCAACCGAGGCTGCCACCAACACATCCGGAGGATCCATTGGGTTTCTTAAATATACATCATCAATATAAACGGGACTGCCCCAGCTCTTGCCAAAGGGCGCTCCGTGTCCTGTATGAATGAATGAATTCTCCAACGGCTTGCTGATATCCTCTGGTTGTTTTCGGCGCATTGGATCAACTAAACAACGTGGAAAATGCTCTATTTGAAAAGTTCGTTGATTTTGGCCTTTCCACCAGTAATTTTCTGGTCGTCCATCGATGATCGCAATCTGGTCTCCTGGATCGATGGACATCTTGCCGGCTTCCTCGAAGGCAGTTAGAGCCTTCATTACAGACGGCACCATACCAGTCAGTGATTCCTTCAACAAAGCAAATGTTGGTCTCTCCGAGGGTTCTCTCGCCCAGCAACGAAGCATCAACTCATACATATATGGAGGCATTGCTTCTGGTTTGTGAAGCCGCTCACCCTCACGATCGATTTTACGCAAGATTTCAGAACCGTTTAATCCTAGCCAGGGTTCTTCGCCAAACGTTAACATCTCCCACAGTGTCACAGCAAACATCCAGACATCTGACGCATGACTGAAATGTCGAGCCTTGAGAGACTCAGGAGCGCACCAAGGAAAAGGTACTTTTTTATGTTCTGTCATAACATAACAATCTTCTTGTTGAGGAAGTGCTCTCATCAAACCGAAGTCGCCGATTTTGATTTTATCGATGGTACTCAGTAAAACATTTCTGCACGCCAAATCGCGATGTAAAAAACGCTTCGCTTCTAAATATGCCATACCCGTGGCAACTTGCAGCGCATAATTACAGAGTGTGAGAATCGAGATTCTACTGCATTGCTGCCGTAAATAGTCAAGTAACGCACCTAAAGGTGCGAGCTCGGTCACCATCATCATCGGTTGCGATAGCACCACACCATACAATCTAATAAGATTATGATGATCCAAAGTGTGCATCGCCTGAACTTCTGAAATGAAGTCTTCTATAACATTTGGTTGCGTTAAAGCATCTGCTTTGAGAACTTTCACAGCGACAGGCAGAGTTCGCCCTGAGGGGGAGCTCCATTCTCCTCTTCTCACTACACCAAAGCTTCCATCGCCTAATTTAACGGATAATGTCACATCTTTGTCTTGTATAAGACATGTCAGCACCGAGGAAGTATCGACGGACTGTGAAACTCGCTTGTTGCTTTTACCGCTGCTACCAGGTTTAATTTTAGTAATTAAACTCTTTTTCCATTGGGTATTTCGTCTTTTCTTTATCGTGTCCAACAGACGTCTGACACCAGGTTTACCCAGACCAATTTTCTCCAAATCTTCTGCTTGGACGTAATCAAAATGATGCAAACGAGTAATCTGCAGATCATCCCGGATTCGCGTAAAGAATTGGGAGAGCTGCACATCATGCAGCAGTTCTTGAAGCCATTCCGTACCTTCCTCATCTGCCATAATGGTTGGAGATATTTGATCAGACTCAGAAATATATAGATGTTTTTTCAACATATGTGAAGTCCTAAAAAAAGATATTATAATTGAATTTACACTGATATTATTATACATTTGATCAATGGATTCTATTAGTCATATATATTAAATTTTATAATCTATCCATTATAATTGTTTGAATTTTTTATAGATTTTGAAAATTAAAATTAAGAATTTGACTTGATTTGAAAATTAAATGAAATGGGCAATACAGGTTTGATATGAACCACAACGATCAATACAGAGGGTACAAAGTGACCGTATCGTTTTTCGAAAAAAAATTTTTTTTTAATGTTTCAGACAAAAGTAATAGGGTTTTAAGTGGCGCATTACATAACAATGTTAGTGTGCCTTTGAATAGTTACGCCTGTTATGAACCCTTTATGTCACGAATTTTTCTATCAAACTGATGTTTTTGAAACTTTACATCCTGAAATTTTTCGAATCGCTGATTATGAATTAGAGAAGTCAGAATTTTTTAATTCAAAATGACCGAACCAACATGGCGAATCAATAATTCAAATAATTTTTAATAAAATATTTAGTATTTCATTATATTTATAAAAATAAATTATTTAATAAGTAACAGATTTTAATAATGATTCAGATGCAGCAACCCAGAAACAAAGTAAAGTAGTAAAACTATTTTTTGTTTTTCGTCCATCAGATATGATATTTGAACTATTATCTTGACTACTTATTTAGTTATAATAATTAAATTTACAGTTGTTTACTTTTTTAAAACATTTATTCTTATTTTAGAGACCTTACAAAAAAATAATCAGTACTTAACGTCAACAATTCATCAAAATAATTAAAAACTAAGCAAAAAAAAGTGGGAAAAAAGGGGTCTCTGAGAGACCCATCACGATGCAAGGTCACAAAATCACTTAAAAATTTTTTAATGTAAACCATTATTTTTGATTGCATATTCTTGTAGCTGATCTTGAGAGCTTTTCATAGCACTATATATATATATAATAAAAGTATTTTTCATTAAGTATATTTTTCAAATTGTGACGCTTGAAAGTTACAGTATTAAAATAACAATTTCTACGTAAAAATGAAAATAGAAGGAATACCCTCCAATAGCCTTGACTTCAATATATAATGTTATAATCTTGAATAACATTTCAAGATTTTAGTCGTGAATCAAACATTTTAGATAATGCTAATGTCGGTAATATTGTAATTTTTAAGTGTTATAACTCAGAAATTGAATAATGAAAATATCTTTATTTAGTGCTTTGAAAAGCTCTTGAGGTCAGCTACAAGTAATATGCAAAAAATGGGGTTTTTATTTATAAATTTCGAAGTGATTTTTACGTGACCTTAACAACGATATCCAAGGTCACACTAATATTGCTGTCTAATCCGCCACTTAAAATCTTACAATTTTTGTCTGAAACGTTTTTAATGCATTTTTCAAAAAACAAACCAGATATCACTTTGTTATACCCTACTATATTAATAAATAATCATATTAATAAGTATAGACACTCTCAATAAACAATCTAGAAAATCATTTCATTTTAATTTTTTAGATTATAATTAAGAATTAATAGAACTTAATAGAATTAAGTTTTCACATATTTCATAAAAATTTTGATCTCTATGAAGTTGACACCCATTGTTAAAATTTTGATATAATTTAGAGTTCTGTAACGGGATTTTCTAACATTTTATATCGACACAATTGTCGCTATCGTTAACTAGCAACAGCTAACAATAAGGACAATCCTGGAAAAGTGACTCTCATTGGCTGTTGCTAGTTAGCGATGATGGTAATCATCGATAAGACATCAGAAAATCCCGTTATTGTATTCTGTATCCGGCTACTGACAGTTGCCGGGATAGTTAACTAAAGCTAAAGAAAACCGCGCTTTTTCCCTTTTTTTGCTATTGGCTGATGCTAGTTAACAATACTGACAACTGTGTACAGAATACAGGCCCTGGCTCTTCTCAAAAAGTTCTATTTAGGCTGTGTTCCAAATTTACTGTCAACACTGAAAATGCGATAGTTTATGTTACGTGCACTATAGATTTTCAGTACAGGCATTCAATTTTGAAACATAGCCTTAGAGATCATGACTTTTTTATTTCAAGTAAAAGTAAAAAAATAATACTTTTTGATAAAATTCTAGTAGCCTTATCCAGAACTCTAAATCCGAAAAATGTTTTTACACAGTAGAACACAGTGTAAGATACTTGTTGGAACGCAGTTTAGTTTCATAGTGTAAGACCAGAATGCATTATAGTCTTTCATTCTTATTCTTATGATTATATTTCGTGTATCAATAATAGATTTATGATTTTAATTTAGAGTTAAGTTATAATTTTTTTCAGTATTAGCGATTTTTGACGGTTTTATTGCAAAATAAGTATTGCTATCAAATAACTTTTCGAAAAGTTAGTAACATTAACATATTTTACACTCTCGTCCTTAGCTTTTTACAGTGTCCAGCAGTGTAACATTAAGTTTGTTCGCGTTGCTTGAAATCCCTAAAAATTTTTGCACTTAAAAGAAGATAAATATATATATATATATATATATAGATGTAGGAACAAAAGAAAGCGAAGATGCTAAGTGCAAAAAGTACAAGCAATGCGAACAGACCTTTTTTATTTGCAATTAGTTACTTTTATTCGTTACAACAGAAAGAGTAATTCATTATAAGTTGTTTTTTTCTCCTAATAAATAACGTATAATGATGGCAAGTTACTTTCCAAAGATTTTTCTAATCTAATCTTAGCGCAACCTCAGTGTTAGTTATCATTATAGTCATAAAAAATTGCGGTGACGTTATCAAATTGTTATTATAAAAACTAATGATAAAAGTAAGAGCATGAGTTAACAGATTATGACCAGCATAAATGATTCTTAACTCTTCCATTCTCCCAGCAGTTTTATCAGAAACTTTCAAAAACTTTCAGAAACTTTTAAAATTTAGATTAAAAATATCTTAGGCTCGAAGGAAAAAAAATTCAAATTAGTACAAAAGAATAAAATGCATCGCAAAGATGTCAGTAGCTAAAACAAAATATGTGAAATCTAATATACATAAATAAAATGATACATACGTTTCGACCTTCTAAATGTTGGTCATCTTCAGTGTGATACTTAACGAAATCATATTTATGTATATTGGATATCACATATCATTTTGTTTAGTAATTGACATCTTTGCGATGCATATTTATTCTTTTGTAGTAATTTGAATTTTTTTCCTTCGAGCCTAGGATATTTTTAATCTAAGTTTTAAAATTTTTGAAAGTTTCTGATAAAACTGCTGGGAGAATAGAAGAGTTAAGAATCTGATTGATGCTTATTTGCCCTATTGTATTAATTTCAAAAATTTTAAGTATGCACTCGTCGACTCTTTAGATACATTTCTAAATTCTTTCTTGTCTCTCTTTGATTTTTTTTCTCCCATAACTTGTGCAAATATAATCAATAAGACATGGATCTTTAGGCAAAAATTAATCTATCCAGGATTGTGGTCAAAATCTTGTTACAAATGCTTCGAAGCGTTTGATGGACCAATTAGAAGAAAGAAATTTTACAAACTGACCAATTGAAAAACGCTTCAAAGCGTTCGTAACATCGCGTTGACCCCAGATAACCCGATGACCCTTTACCTTGGATCTACAACAGGATTTTAAGCTTTAAGCCATAAGAAATGGGCAAATCATGGTCGATTATTCTCCTCGGATTTGACTGTAATTGATCAATTTCTTTCGACTTAAGGTTTAGAACACCTATTGTAGATTCGGACTTGAATTCTTTACCCCGGATCTACAATAGAGTTCTAAGCCTTAAGCCATAAGAAATCGACCAATCATAATCAATTATTCTCTTCGAATTCGACTGTAATTGATCAAATTCTTACGGCTTAAAGCTTAAAATACTTATTGTAGATCCGGACTTACGGTAATTTAAAAACTTTAAATGACACCAACCTGCAAATACCACTTCTGACATTGTTTTTGTTCGGGAAACGTTGATGCCAGTGAATTATCCATGGAAAAATCACTAATATCTACACTGAAGTTTCTCACGCAACATTTTCTAAAATATCGTCTATTTTAGGACACGCGATAGCGTTGTCAGCCCTCTACTCTGTCGGAATTTTTGACAATCAGCACTTTCACTCGACGATTTTCTAGTACAATACACATTCTCTAATTGTTGCGTCCTAACCTAAAAGCGTACAGTTATAACTGAGAAACGATTTTTATATGTATGTACTAGGTATGGTACATAGTACATATGTTAACATACGTTCATTTAAAGTACGTTTCACTTGACGTTCGCAACGTTCGTGTAAGCATTTCATTGTTGTTTGTCAACTGTTAAACAAGAATGATATTTGTGAGCGTTATGAGCACCAAATAGAACGTACTCTCATCGATCGTCCTCTACGAAACTATTTCGATCGAAAAAAATCATCGATTGTGATTACTTGCAGTTATCGAAGATTTATATACATGAGGCAAGTAGAGAGAAAAGATAAGATGAAAAGTGATCAAAGTTGTATGGATAAAACTGTGCAAAGTGAGAAGAACGCGCGTATACAATCACTCCATTTCACAATACAGACAATTACAGCTGCACACAGGATGTAGACGGACGCAAAAACACTACACAGGACTTTTATATGCTTCTACACAATCTACCCTACTATATGTATGTATGTATGTATGTATGTATATCTAGAACCCTTAAAGCCGGTTCTAAAGATTTGCAAGCCATAAGCCTTAAGGAATTGGCCAATCATAATCGATTATTCTTCTCACGTTTGACTGTGATTGATCAATGGGTATGTACATCCAGAAGCACGACCACTCAATGAGCGCTCAGTAAGCTCTTGTATCTGTTTGGTCTATAGGTTGTTATCGGAAACAAAAAACAGCCAATTGCTGCGTTCAGCAGATTCAACAGTTTTGCAACCGTTTTATGATTGTCTGCTGAGATAGGACCATTCTTCTAGATCTAAAAGTATGATCCAATTAGCGCGAAGGAAACTTACAACAGTTGCAAAACAAACGTTCTGCTGAACGCACCCAATATGACAAAGGTACTAGGGAGGGTACTAAACATGGCTGACATGCTATGAAACTGTCTTTAAACTGTCAAACAAGATAAGACAAAGTAATATAAAATTATATTTAAATGAATCGTATCAATTCTTTAGAGGGAATATTTATGTATTAATAAGTCAGTCGATTAATTGTTATTATAATCGCTTTTGCGTATCACCATAATCTCTTAATTTGTACTGCTGTTAACGAAGTAAAATTTTACTCGATGTAAAGATTCTCGATAAAATTATTCCTGAACTTAAAAAAAAATATTATTGCATTACTCAGATAAATAATTCTGTATGATACATAGAAGAATTTCATATGGTTTAATCTATGGAGTATTCCAACTGTTTGGAATGAAGTAATTTTAAAGTCATTTATGATTGCTTGTTTGTAAATTAAAACAGAAATGTTTGAAGATAAGATATTGTATAATTGCAGGTACGATTGCAGTATTATGTTCTTACATTCAAGAAACATTGAAAAAAATGATAATTGTGAAGCATATATATCTACTGTTAACGAACAAGTAATCAAGGCTTTCTGTATAATACCAATAATAACAATTTAGTCAGCATGGATACTGTTCAAGAGCAAGAATGAGATAGAGTGAGATAGAATGTATAGGATAAAATGAAATAGAAATATGTCACTAGTACTATAAATGGCTGCCAAGTTATGTGATTGCAACAGCGAATCAGAATGCGTAACACCGGTTGTGCATCTCTGATAAATCTAGGATTCTAGCGTCAGGGTGCTGTCCCATGGGCACGGAAAACTGAATCGGAACACGGAATCGGAAAGATGAAGTGGTAGGGGCAACCAATCGGTATCATTCCGTTCTGATTTTAAGTAGCCTGGCTTCCCATGGGGCATATTTTTCGGAAACGGAAATTTTTTGTACTATCAATTACCAGTGATTACTAGCGATTAAGAATAATATTGAAAAAATTCAATTAAAAGGAGCATGAAAAGGTGGAAAATGTCATCTGTAGGTATTGTAATTACATGTATGTTAAATTATTTTATATTAGATTATAATGATGGTTTTGCATACATTTCTAACCTTGTTTTGTTTTATATATATTAAATATTTTTTATTTGATTCTTGTAGGAAAAGATGAAAACGAAAACAGCACGATTATTTCTTAAAAAATATAATACAATGGCAAAGAACTCCACAATTACCTTGGCAAAGAGAGTTTCGAAGAAAAGCATCTCCAGATAGTTTAATTACCCAATAAAAACAGAAAGTCGAAATATAATATCAATTTGACATTGGCTGCGTTCAGCAGACTCAACAGTTTTGCAACCGTTTTATGATTGTCTGCTGAGATAGGACCATTCTTCTAGATCTAAAAGTATGATCCAATTAGCGCGAAGGAAACTTCCAACAGTTGCAAAACAAACGTTCTGCTGAACGCAGCCATTATATTGACCGAACCATGACGAAAAAATGATGTAGATTAGATCAATAATCAGTCGCAATGACGTCAAATTGACATAATGTTTACTTTCTTGTTTTCCCTGGGTATTTGGCATATTGTACATACATATGATGTTAGAAATGTATGCAAAACCATCATTATAATCTAACATAAAATAATTTAACATACATGTAATTACAATACTTATAACGATAACATTTTCTACTTTTTCAATGCTCCTTTTAGTTGAATTTTTTCAATATTATTGTTAATCACTAGTGATCACTGGTGATTGACAGTACGAAAAATTTCCGTTTCCGAAAAATATGCCCCATGGGAAGCCAGGCTACTTAAAATTGGAACGGAACGATGCTGATTGGTTGCCCCTACCACTTTAGCTTTCCGTGTTCCGATTCAGTTTTCCGTGCCCATGGGACAGCACCCTCAAGCAACGGAGTAGCAACCAACCAGCAAGGCGATATTGTTTACGCCACTGTAAATATCGCCTCACTGATTGGTTGCTGCTCCGCACTTCAACGCGTTTGGTAGAGTGAGTAAAGGTGCATTCACATGCAAGCGTTAAGCAGCAGAAGCAGCAACCAATCAGCTGGGCGATACGGGCAGTGGTGTAAAAAATATTTTTACGCCACTGTAAGGCCGGAATCAGACTATGCATTGAAGATTGAGATTGAAGATTGAAATTTGACCAATAAGGACGAAGAAATTTTAGCTCCTTTCATTTCGATTGGTCAAATTTGAATTTTTCAATCTTCAATCTCAATCTTCAATGCATAGTCTGATTCCGGCCTTACAGTGGCGTAAAAATATTTTTTACACCACTGCCCGTATCGCCCAGCTGATTGGTTGCTGCTTCCGCTGCTTAACGCTTGCATGTGAATGCACCTTTACTCACTCTACCAAACGCGTTGAAGCGACTTATAATTACGCTCCATCGCTCACTGAAAGCTACATAACCTTACGGTCTTAACACGGCATTAGAGAGATAATAAACGGTAATGAGGGTTTTGACATTGCGCGTTATCTTCTCGGTTATTTTCACGTCTATGGTCATAGTCAGACAAAAGGTTTGTTTTCTGTTCCTGCACTGGAACTGCACTAGAACTGAACTGAACCGAACTAGTGCAAGCCAGAACTGACGAGTGTAAAGCCTTGTGTCCACGATGCTAGAAATTGATCCAAGATCTCGGAGAGAGAAAGAATTAACCAATTACATTTAAACAATTTAGTCACGTGATCAATGCGATTGGTCAATTCTTTCTTCATCCGAGATCTCAGACGGATTTCTAGCATCGTGGACACTGG
>NW_017256029.1:211638-214632 GCF_001594055.1 Mycetomoellerius zeteki
CAATCATCGTCGATTATTCTTTTCATATTCGACTGTGATTGATTAATTTTCTACGACTCAAGACTCTACGACTTCTATTGTAGATCCCGCATTAGTCTTTTAGATCGAGAAAAGTTTTTATTTCCATATACTTACCGTTTTATTACTCGTGGACTCTCGAACTTGCCACCATTTGCTATGCGTCATTTACGCGAGATCTGTTTTCTGTAGCTGAACTAGTGCACACCGGTGCTTGCACTGCTTACACTGCCTCAAGACCTAGTGCAGCCAGTTCGGTGAACTCGTGCACTGAGTTCTGTTGCACTGGAACAAGAAACACTGTCGCTGACGCCATTTTGGGTACAGAAAACGCTTTAGTATACACTTTTTGAACTAGTGCAACCAGTGCAGGAACAGAAAACAAACCTAAAATTATTGACAATACGCGAGTTTCTCACCATTGACAAGATAGCAGACAAATTGAATATTTCTGATTTATTTATGTCTATATAATTTGAGAATCGTTTGGGGAAATTTGGGAAAAGCATTTAAACATTTGGGAAATAGTATTTTTCTTGTAATTAACAAATTTTATCAAGTTAGCAGACGATTTTATTTAATGTGTTTTATGAATGGAATCGATTAGAAATTATTTGGGGAAGACGTCTTCATTATTATTTTCATTTGGGAAAAATTACTATTTGGTAATTCAGGGAGCTTTCCAGCAAGAGGCACAAATTGACACAAGAGTCATCCTGTCCTTGTTCAATAATCAGTAAGAAACAAAGACAGAATGACTCTTGTATCGATTGTGCCTCTGCTGGAAAGCTTCCTCAATAGATTTATACATTACGAAAACGAACAAAGCCCGGGTGTAGTATGGGTGTAGGATGGGTGTAGTAGGTATAGTACAATGAGGGCCAACTGTCACCAAGCTCAGTTGATCTAACTAGGACAGTTAGTCCATCGAAATTGACCAATCGCATTTGTCATTTTGTTTGAAGAATTGACAGATTGGTCAATTCCGATGAATTAATCCGGCCCAGTTAAGTTAACTGAGCTTGGTGACAGTGGTGGCACAGTTTATATATGGTTAAACTGTGGTGGTGGCCTTGAATATAGTAAACCTAAAATCGTCAAAAATTAATCAATTAAGCCCGGATCTAATTATGCGTAGTAAGAAATTATGTGTAGTAAGAAAAATCAACTTAATCATAAACTTAATTATATTCGATTAATTTTCTTCACTTTCAACTGTAACTGATCAATTCCTTATGGTTAAATACACTTTAAGATGAAAAATTTTAATATTTGTTCTTTATTTTTGTTATTTTTCACTAAAGACGGACAGACGGTTTTATGTACATACATGTATGTCAAGAGATATTATGTACATACCTTGATCAAAAAGTTCCCGGAATTCATTCAGAAAATTCAAAATACAAGTTTATTCATAAAGAGTGATATTGTCCCCTTCAAAGTACTCCCCATCGACTGCAACGCACTTATGCCAGCGCTTGATCCAGCTCTCGAAACATTTCTGGAACTCTATTGTCGGTATAGTCATTAGAGCCGTCTTCGATTTTACCTCTTAGTAGTGGTTTTTTGACTCGATCGAACAGAAAAAAATTGCAGGGAGCCATATCGGGTGAATTCGATGGCTGTTGGATGGTATTCGTTTCGTTCTTGGTCAAAAAATTTAATACAAACTCGTTGCAAATTCAACTCCATTTTTAAAACTGTAAAAAATCGAAAACACGTGCAGAGGTAGATGTACTCAAGACGGCGTAATTTTTACAAATGTCAAGCTATGGCGATAAAATTTGGTGGAAATGTCAATGATAGATGTGGCAACCTAACCAAAAAAAACAGAACTCAAATCAGCTGACTTAGAGCATCACCTGGTGGTAATTCCGGGAACTTTTTGATCAAGGTACATACATCTAACAAATATGTAAGTATTTCTTCTAGCATGAAAGCAATTTGCTTTAATTTATAAAATATGTACGTTTATTCAAATAATACGATTAGTATACACACATGCATCAACATATGTTTTTATAATTTCTAAGATCGTATAATCTGCGATAAATAATTAAGTTTGTTTTTAGACAAATTTTCTTCTTCATTGTATATTTTTATGTTCAAAGTTTATTACTTCGAAATCCGAATACTCCAATGTTAGACTGCGTTCTCAAACTTCACTCGGATGGTACAATAAATGTAGAAAGCCTTAAGCCATAAGCCATAAGGAATTGACCAATCACAGTTGAAAGTGAAGAAAATTAGTCGAATATAATTAAGTTTATGATTAAGGACCACTGTCACCAAGCTCAGTTAACTTAACTGGCCAGTTAGTCCATCGGAATTGACCAATCGCATTTGTCATTTTGTTTGAAGCAAACAATGGCCCTAAGTTGATTTCTTTTACTACACATAATTTCTTACTACGCATAATTAGATCCGGGCTTAATAGATTAATTTTTGACGATTTTAGGTTTTATTGTACTACACCTACTACACCCATACTACACCCGGGCTTTGTCGTTTTCGTAATGTATAAATCTATTGGGTGCATTCAGTACTACAGCCGCTCACTGAGCGCTCAGTGAGCGCTTGCATCTTATTGGTATATTCCGTTAGAACTAAAAATATAGACCAAACAGATACAAGAGCTCACTGAGCGCTCGGTGAGCGGTCGTGGTACTGAATGCACCCATTTGCTGCGTTCAGTAGACTCAACAGTTTTGCAACCGTTTTATGATTGTCTGCTGAGATAGGACCATTCTTCTAGATCTAAAAGTATGATCCAATCAGCGCGAAGGAAACTTCCAACAGTTGCAAAACAAACGTTCTGCTGAACGCAGCCATTGAATTACCAAATAGTAACTTTTCCAAAATGAACATAATAATGAAGACGTCTTCTCCAAATAATTTCTAATCGATTCCATTCATAAAACACATTAAATAAAATCGCTGTCTGCTAACTTGACGCATGATAAAATTTGTTAATTA
>NW_017256029.1:214690-222379 GCF_001594055.1 Mycetomoellerius zeteki
TTATATTGGCTACGTTTACACCGTGCGCTTAGTCCGCGACCTATACGATAGGTGTTTTTGTTTAATATACAGGATAAACAAGGACATCTATTGTATAGGCCGCGGCCTAAATGCACGGTGTAAACGTAGCCATAGACTTAATCAGAAATATTCAATTTGTCTGCTATCTTGTCAGTGGTCTTTACTCGATTAAAGTCTCTATCTAGTGATTTTAATCGAGTCCAGTATGCAATAGACATATGGCGGAGGTTTCCTTTCCTTGTATTTTCTTATTGCCATGACTATCATAGTTGTATAAAGTACCTGTAAGAGTATCGTGAATCAACGCATAAGAAAGTGAGATGTTTCTCGTAATAACAGAAAGAGCTTTTCTATATTTAAAAAACCTATGGAACAAGCAAATAAATTAGACACGACAAAGCAACTAGATTTGTTTTATATTAATTGAAAACCAATAATAGAAAAATAGAATTGACATTTGAGTCTCAGACATAATATAACAATTTATGATTGTGACGTTTGTCCTGAGTGATAATTAAAATGTATTTACAGAAATATTTCTGATATAAAAAATGCTGTAAGCTTCTTTTAGTGTCCTGTAAATCTGGAAATTATATATAACATCAAACAATTTCGATTTTAAGCATGGATGTGGTGACTACTAGCTTAGAAGCTCTAATACGTGAGTATAATAGGAACTACATAATTGATTTACAATGTTTTGCTTTCTATTAAATATGTCAAATTTTTAATATATCAATTAAATTCATTTTACTATGTTTTTTCTATTACATACACTACTTGTGTACATATATACCTACTTCTCTATATTTGTAGAGATCATCTGTATTCATTTCTTAAAGAAGTAGAAATACAAGACCATATTAACATAAACAATTCACACTAGGCCTGTTCTTTTTGGCTGAACTTTTGCACCAGTTCTTCTTTCTTCCTGGAGAGAAAAGGAAGAAATATAAACTAGTACAAAAGTTCAACCAAAAAGAACAAGCCTACTGAATATTATCATCACGAATATAGTGATCATTCATAAAACATATATTAAAGCCTCAGTAAATGGATTGAAAGAGAATGGATTGAAATGGATTCAGATTTTCAAAAGTATGCATTCACAAATGTTGAAATGAATCCTTTACAATCCCAATGCATTTTTATTCATTTGTTGGAATTGCATGGAGCATATTTTTATGCCTTTCTAAAAAAATTTAATTCTATAAGTGTATCGTGAATCCTGCTCAATTCAAAATTCTGAATAGGAAATGCAGTTTTTCAATCCAATTAAATTTAAAAAAGTTTTCTATCCAATTGAACCAAAAAAAGTAGAAATAAACCACAAATGCTACTGAGTATTACTAAGTAATATATACAAGTATATACTAAGTACGCAATTGGATGGATTCAAATGGATTAAAATTTCAATCTATCTTAAGCCATTCTTGTTTATTGAAGAATGGAGATCTTTTTTAATATTTATTGTCGATAAAAATCATGCAAAGTTTGAAAACCTGTCAGAAAATTGATGATAAAAATTGACCCTTGTTTGATTTTTATCAACAATTTGCTCTTACATTAACACAAGTTTAATGCGAATATAGTTGATGTCAATTTGTTAAAATTTTGATCGAATTTTCCAGTAATTTGTAGGCAAATTGCTAATATTTTGCTAGGTATCTTTCTATTTTTCGTCACGCAATATGGCTTCCTAACTGATAAGACTAATCTAACAATGCGTTCTGTGTTCTATTTCTTGCTTTTTATTTCTTACCTTTTTCTCTCCTTATGGCCCGGTTTTTCATTATCTGGTTAACTTGTCGTTAAACTTAATGACGTTCATCCAATGGGCTTCATCCATGACATCATAAATGAAGAACACAACTATATTAAGGTTCTGGAAACGAGGTGAAAATTACAAAAAAGTGAACGAACTTATTAAAATATTAATAACTTAATTGTGAATCAATATTTAGTGAATTTCATCAGTTTTGTAATTTTTATCTTGTTTCAGGAACCATATAATAGGCTTCCAGATCGTAAATGGAAGCATGTACGTAAACTTATATCAATGCACACAGAAATTCATAATGAAGTGTTAAATATTACATTATTGTGATAAAAACTTCTTTTTCTTCTGCTAAATAATTTTTATGAATGATTTCTATGTTTATAATAGAATTTACGTCAAATTGTTAAATATGATACGTATTGTATCTTTTTTTATTTCGGAAATAAAAAATATAGTCATTGATGATAGAACTGTACATGCATGCGTGTATGCATGCATATGCATATGCGTGTGTATTTATGTTTACTGATACATTAATATATATGTATATAAAATGCTATAGAGAGAGTTACAAATCCACAAAATCAGAAGCCAGACGTAGCAGCGATTGAAGCATTTTGTGTGATGCTTACCAAAGAAGCAGAGGGTATACAAATAGGTATCAAGTTATTAGCAATACAAATTCAATCGCTTAATGAATCAGAAGCACTACAAGCACTTTCGGTATGTTATTTTTAAATGTTTTATGAATTTGATGCTTTATAGTGTTAAAATAAAAAAAAAACATTTAATTAGTTCCATTTCAATAGTTAACATATCTACTATAGTTGCTAAATGGATTCTATAAATTTATTAATAATAAATTTAGATAAATAGTGCAGTGTTATTAAAAGTATTTATTAAAATATAATTTATATAAAATATACAAATATATAAGGTATTTTAATTAATATTTTATATAAGTATACATATAAAATATTTCTTAAAAATTCTATACTACTTATAAAACTAATGAAAGAATGAAAGAATCTCGGGCAAAATGAGAACGAATAAAAAATGACTCATCGAATTAACGTCAAATTGACGTTAAAGTCAACGAAATTCTAATCAAAATATTACTGGAAATTTAAAGCTTATTTCGATATTTTATGTTTTATAAACATTCCATGTCCAACATAATGTACACAATAATAATTTTATTTTTAAACATTTTTGTTTTATAGGGGGGCAAATAAATATAATAGGTAATTGAAATAACCGAAAATAATTATTGTTATGTATTAGGTAGTTGCATTGAAACCCGCTGTTCGGCTATAAGTGTATCTAGATGTTTCATACTTTAGTACGGACAGTTGTCGCTTATGTCACCTTGAAAGGTGACCCCTTGCTACTAACTTCAAGCCAAAAGCCGCCATATTTAATTGAGACAAGTGCCTCGAATAAGCAAGTTAAAAATGGATCGTGATAAATTGTTTTTTCGATGTGTGCTTTTACACTACAGAAAAAAAAGTTTCTTGTGGCGTATTGTAACTGGGGATGAAAAATGGATCTTTTTTTACAACCCTAAACGCAAAAAATCATGGGTTGATCCTGGCCAACCATCAACATCCATGCCAAAACGGAATATCTATGGTTACAAGGTCATGCTGTGTATCTGGTGAGATATGGAGGGGGTAATGCTTTATGAGCTCTTGAAACCCAATGAAACGATCACCGCCGAACGTTACAAACAGCAACTCGAGCGTTTGAACGATAATTTAATGGAAAAAAGGCCGTCAACAGCATCAAATCGTCAAAAAGTGATTCTGCACGACAACGCTCGTGCCTCATGTTGCATTGGCAATGAAAAAAAAGCCGATGGAGCTGGAATGGGAAGTCCTTCCTCACCCAGTGTATTCTCCAGACCTTGCCCCAAGTGATTATTACTTGTTCCGGTCGATGCAACATGCCTTAGAAAATACACACTTCCGTAATCACGAAGAAGTCCAAAAATGGATGGATGAGTGAATAGTGTCAAAAGACAGAGCATTCTTTCGACGTGGAATTCAGCTTTTGCCAGAGAAGTGGGAGAAAGTAGTAGAATCCGAGGGAAAATATTTCGATTAAGGTATCTCAATAAGTTTTTCCAACATAAAGAATGCTTAAAGAATGAAAAAAAACAGCGGGTTTCAATGCAACCACCTAATACATATATATAAATTCTTATATTTGTTTATATATAACAAGCTACAGCGGCATAAAGTAGAACAGTTTAGTAAAATTTCAAAGAAAGCTATGTTTTCAACTGACTTTGTTTTATTAATGAATGTTAATCAAATAGTAACTAGTTAGACATAAAAACCATAATTAATAATTATTAAATTATTAATTATTAATTACAATCATTAATTGATTATTGATTAAAAACATAATTAAAGCCCATACAAAGCAAGTTAAAGTATTTGTGTGCATATTATTACACATGGTTTTACGACATACCTCAAATTACTGTGCAGGCAGTAGTAAACAACAATCTTACTTTAGATAAAAAAAACAGCTATGTTTGTTGGAGTAAATGTGCATAGAGTCGCTGTTTAAATACTGCAACAGAGTATACGTAACGTACAACAAACGGGAGATTCATAACAAAACGGCAGTAAAATTAAAAGACTTTAAAAACTCAGTACTGTGACAGAAATAAGAATCAATAGATCTAGAGGCATTCTGGTTGTATTGCTCGATGCATTGAGAATAAAATGAAAAATTTGAAAATAGAGACCTAGGTAGTCCCGTCCTTAGAATGTTGTACAAAAGACAATAGACAAAGCAGTGCCTCCTGACATTGACTTTTAACCAACGAGCACGTCTATAGCACGATTGCCAAGTCTCCAGATTTCGACTGGAGACTCCAGTTTTCGGGACCAATCTCCAGTTCTCCAGCAGACGGGAAAGATCTCCAGTTTTTCGCTCGCGTGTGGTATCTATTAATTGTACTATCCAGTGATGTCCGTGTAATATTTAAATTACATGGAGAGTAATAAGAAAGTCTGTGATTATGTTTGCAGTTTATGTTATTTTACGAATAATAAAAAAGTTTGTAATTGTGCTCGCACTGTATGTAATCTTGTAATAATAATAAAAAGGTCTCTGTGATTGTGTTGACACTTTATGTTGGTCAAATATTAATAACAAAAAGAAAGTCTGTAATAGCGATCGCAAAATATGAATTAAATCCTGCATCTTTTTTTTTTTTTTAAATGAAACAGTCGATCGGCCTCCAGTCGAAATATGAAATCTTCAGCGCACGGACCTTCGGGCCCCAGCCGTACAGTGCTCGGGACCTGGCAACCGTGGCAATCTAATACATGAATTTATAGTTCTACCGCATTTGAGGTCAAGTTCAGCGATCATGTCTATAAAGGTTGCACAGCAATAGTGAATGTGAGGAAGAACCAAGGCCAACTTTATTTGCGAAAATTCTGGGATTAAATGCTTGCATAGCGTGAGCTGATACAGCATTCCATTAATTTTTTTGTTTTAGCAACCTGTTTGAAACCAATCGCATGCTCAAGATAAAACTTTTTTTGTGATTAATGCCTCATCATGAGCTCTCATTTGGTATAAAATTCTAAAATTGAAGGTCAAAAAACGGGTGAAAAATTTTTGCGGTTGTTCTTTCAGCTTCCGATACAGTGACGTAGTAAGGGAAGACAGTCCGAGACAGAAATTTATACCTGTTATAACAAAAGAAAGTTCGCTATAAAAGGTAACAATTTCACCGTTTTAGTTGCTCTTCTTTCGTATTTCGCCCGAAATCTTTCGCCCCTTTCTGCTTATAACGAGGAGTACGTTCCATTTAACATCAGGAAGTATCCTTTTTGTCATCAAATATTAAACAAGAATGAGATGATGCATGCGAGCGTGCGAACGTTAAATGAAATGCACTCAAGGAAGTATATGTATATACTGTTGACGCTCTTGTTAAAACAGCGTCCGGGATGGGCTGCTTTCTTCGTCCCCCTCCTCCTTTACTACGCTACTGTTTCGACATTGAACCAGCATTAAGAATCTTTAAAAATCCTTACCTGGGTATGTTATTATTTTTGTCAATTTCTTTCTCTACAAATACATACGTAGAAGTCAAATAAAGTCAAATATGTTCACTCGTGACCCACCCGTAATAAAAAAATGCCCGAGGTTCTTTTAAAACAATATAAATAAGATAACAAATACTTTGATCTTAATAAGATCTCAACAATAACATCTTAACAAGATTTTGAGAACTTAAAATTTATAAAATTTTAAATACACGACTTGTATATGTAGATTTTTATTTTTCTAGTTACTAGATACTTGTATGAAGAAATGTGGCCCATTATTTCATGCGGAAGTTGGTAAATTTCGTTTTCTTAATGAGATGATAAAATTGGTTTCGCCAAAATATTTAGGTAATCGCACTACAGCGAGTGTACGGCAAAAGGTTCTGCAACTTCTTTATGCATGGATCAGAGAATATCCTCGCGAATCAAAAATTAAGGAGGCTTATGATATGTTGAAGAAGCAAAGAGTCATCGAGGTTATCTTTGTCAAATATTACATTTATATATAGTCTGACAATTATGTTTACAGATACTTTCCTGTTTTTCTAATATGGCAATATTAAAAACAGCAAAGTATTCAATTAATCGTTTATTTCGCAGTATTACATAGCTCAATAGAACAATCATCTGTTAAAAACAACCTGGAACTCAATTTACCCCTTTATATACAGAGCTGTAGAAATTATTCTAATTGATAAAAATAAAAAAAGTTGTATGAACATAGATCCAGAAATACTTTTTTTCGAATTGTAAATAAAAAGTAAACATTTTCTTATTTACATCAGCGGAAATAATTACATAGTAAGCAGAAGATCAAATATACATGCATTTCACTTACACATTACCTCGATTTAAATCAATTTAAATCCTTTGAAATTTTTAGTTTTAAGGGTATTTCAAGATTCTTGTTTACAATAAAATTTAAATTATTTCTGAAATATTTAAATGTCTTTGACAATCATCATATCATTAGATATCATAAGTAAATAGAGCGTAACCAAACTGAGTTGAAAAGTGCTCTACTATTTTGCAATTTTCGCAATAGGTAACGAGATATTAATTTTTAAAACTTAGTTTAACTCGCTCTGTCTGCTCATGAGAAGTGAATAAATTGCTAAAATCGCTGAAATAACTAAAATCTATCAAATTAATAGAGATTTCAACAATTTCAGCAATTTATTTCCATCAGGAGCATCGCAAAAAAATGAATATTGTTGTGTAGTTTACATCCATTTCTTCAGAGGGCAATAGTGCGCGAAAAAGGCCCTCATGTCTTATCTCAGATTTTTCTCTGTTTGAATTATAAATTATACTTAATCACATTTTATCTGTAAACTTAATTGTCAAACTGTTTTTAACTATACCTTTATTATAATTATTGTTATTGTATAGGATTTCATCTTAATTTTATTACTACTCTCTATATATTTAAATATTATTTTTTAAATTATATTTTTTTATCTTATTGTAACATTTGTTTAAATAGTATTGTGTGTAATTATTATTCAGATTGAATTATTTATTAATTAGTTAATTATTAAAGATTTGCAATATACAAGATAAGAACAAATTACAGGAAGATGCTGCATTTATAATGGCAAACAATGAAGAAAGTAAAAAATCTGAGATAAAAACTAATATATTCGAAAATGAAGAGATGTCAAAGCATTTGCGTAGATTACTTCATAGTAAGGATCCTTCTGATTTGCAATCTGCGAACCGACTAATTAAATTTATGGTGAAAGAGGTATCTACATTTTAGAGAGATATTTGATGTAAAATCTTTAAAAAAATTGAAATTCAAATACA
>NW_017256029.1:222409-236695 GCF_001594055.1 Mycetomoellerius zeteki
TATCCGATACGATATCCATGAATCCATGAATATGGAATGGTTAAATATTTATATGATAGTAAATGAGACGCGTTTAAAAAAAAAATTAAACAAAAATCAAAAAGACAAAAATATTATTTTTATTTAAAATAAAATATACAATGTATATGAAAATGTGTATGTTTAATATATAATTTTAATTAATTTTAGTTGTTAATTGGTTTGAAAAATTTATTTTATAAGTAATATATAATTTATAGTAGTAATAAAAACATCAATATATATCGTGTCAATATCGTAGTGAATGTCCCTCAACTTATTCTTATTAAAATTATTGTTTTTATGTCACTAAAAGATAAATTAAATTTTGTAATGAAAGCTATTACTCTACATTTTACAAGTTAGTGGAATAAAGTGAGCAGAATCAAATCTAATTAACCTTAGGGAAAAAGTTATGTGATCACTATCCAGGAGTCAATAACTAAACAGTAATTTTCATATATTTTTTTCATTTTATACGAAATCATTTAGTATTGCATTACTGTTTATATTTTAATTATGAAAAGGAATTTATAATTCTTTGTAATTAACGAAAAGATTTCCTTGTTGGAAGAATGGTGGATTTTAGATCAAATCAAAGATCAATGATATTGCTGTATCCGCAAATATTGCAATATCTATCGCGAATAAAGAAATGCGATCACAATTATGTTGACTATGAATAGTGAATTCGGGAATAAGGAGCGTTAATTGTATTTCATTTTTCACATTTTTTATTTCGATATGCTTTAAATTTTTTGGAATTTACATTCATATTTTTAAAGATTTTCATTATAAACATCTCTTTTTCTAGGATGAGGAACGACTGCAGTTACACTCACGAAGAGGCATGGAATTAGAATCTGTGCAAAACAATGTAATACTACTGTCAGAAATGCTAGATTCGTATAATCAGAATGAAACTAGCGCAGAAGATCTTGAATTAATGAAAGAGTTGTATCAAGCATGCGAACGATTGAAACCTATTTTGTTGAGACTCGCCAGCGAAACTCAGGGCAATGTCGAAATGCTTGGTACTTTGTCATATCTTGTCATATCTAAACAGTTTATTCATTTTTTATAACTAGTCTAGAAAATTTTATTTACGTTTATAATATAATTTAGTTTAAAAAATTCAAGCCGCAATTATACATATTTCAGAACTGAAAATCTGTACATTTTATATAATATAATGAGTCAAAAATATGTGAAGTATTTCAATTTAGATATCGAATTCTTTTATAAAAATGACATATCATAAAAGTGCCTCCAGACGATATGGCCAATGTAGATATCAACTTTGCACACATTCGCTAAATATTGACTACATTCAATATGGATAATTATGTATGTCATGTATGTGTATGATATTTACTAATGTTGGCATACGTTGACCATATCGTTTGGAGGCGCCTTAAAATTAGATTATTGGACATCGATACCTATTATTTATCTGCATCAATCTTTTTCATTACCCTAGTTTACATAATCAACAAATGATTAATCTTTTTAATTAATTTTCTATGCATTCTGTGACATCAGGTAATGTACTAGCTGCGAGTGATGAGTTGAATCAAGTTTTTGAGAAGTACACGTCTATTATCGTTCTTGGGCAATTCCCCAAATCTGCGACAGAGGCTTCTAAGCCAACTTACAATGAACCATCTCTTCTGGATCTATCGTCTCCCACTGAGATGATTTCCTGTAAGAGCAGTTTAAGCATGATGCAAAGCACATCGTCGACAGACCATCACTCAGATATGGATGTGCTGGGAGATATCTTTAATGTACTAGAAAAACCAATTAAGTCTGAAACAAATTTTTTAATGCCAAACGCCATAATGCAACCAATTAGTATCTCGCCCATGAATAAGAAAAGTGAGCATAAATTGTAATTGAAGAAATCCAAATAATTGGAGACTTACAAAATAATAAAGCAGTTAATATTTTTTATATATATATATTTTTTATATTTATATTTATTCATTATATTGTGCTATTCTTCTAAATAACGATAATCCGTAGGCGAAATTACCAACACTGACGAAGAAAAAATAGACAGTAAAGCAAAAGCATTGGAAGAATTGAACGAATTGGGCGAAACTTTACTTAAACAAAGTTTATCAGGTACAGTGTCAACTACACGCTTGTCACAAGGGTAAGCATATTTATGAATATTGGATGAAGATTGAATTTTAAATCTTAAATTTCGGAGATGCTGAAAATATTTTTAAAAAACAAAAAAATTGTCTCAATCTCTAAACGGACACAAAGGGCCTTCATAAAGCTTACCGAAAACATACCGATTATAAATAAGACAAACCAAATTCGATTTTGCAGTGCCGAGATAATTTGTAATTATTATTCTCTTAGTCAGTATTTGTCTGTCGAGGAAACATGAAAGGTCATATGTCGAAGATTTTATGACACTGACAATTGATCTGAGAGGGGTATTGAGTTTATATAATTTTGGTAGACCATATAGTCTTGATGGAAGAGAATCCGTAGGTTCAGACGTGTAGTATTTTGGATCAACAATACCATAATTTCTGTGGCTAATAACTTCAGAAGTTTTTCATGAAAAAAAATTTAATTATATCGATTTAAAAATATTTCAATATTATCTAGAGAAATATACAATAAAAAAAATTTACGAAGTTCATTAATCTTGACAAAGTCACTCAAAATCTCATAATTGTTATTATGTATCTTTCAAAATTAAAGAATTTTTGATTAAAATTTTTTTTTATTAAAATAAATCATTATTAGAATAAATTTTACAGACATGTAAATTAACACTTTTTTTATCTATCTCACTTTAAATTAAATTGTATACTCCAAAAATTTTAAAACTTATAATTAAAAAGAAAATATTTGATTTTTTGCAGCAAAACAAATAGTAACATGACAAAAATTCAAAACATCTATGATCCTAGTAAAAAACAAAATTCGTCCCATAATTCTAATAGTACGTCGCAACATATTGCAACAGAGCAACCGAATACGAGAAAATGTGAAAGAAATAGTAATTTAGACATTTTTGCATCTTCAAATTCGTCAAAAATTAATGTCGATTTGTGCAAGAAAAATAGTAATTCAGAAATAATGGATGTGAAAACACAGTCGCAGGAAATAACACAATTGCAGAACGGTATGTCAAGGATAGCAAATATTGAGCCTGAAATCAAACCATTGACTGATATCACTATCTGCCTTGAAGATATTAAACCAGGTTATTAGATAAATTTATCTATCATGACTTGTTTTACTTTGTTCATGATTTTAATTTTTTTATTCTACATTTCTTAAAGGGTGATCCACCTATAAAATACCGGAATCCATTGAAAACTAAACTCGGTAGGCAAAAATGTTTCAGATAAAAGTGTTGCATGATTTGAAGGAGATTAAATAATATAAAATCAATTTTCTAAAAATCGACTTTTCAAGATTGTATGGAGGTCTCTTCACTTTTTTAAATTTAATAATATGATTTTTTACATAATATGATTCCTCTAATTATTCTGCATATAATAAAAGTATTAAGATAGAATTATCGAAAAATCTATAGTTTTCAAGTTAGCTTATATTGTATTTTTTTGCATATATTGACCTAAAGAACTAAATATTTAAACTATTTGTTTCTTGGTAACTATGCCTTTAATACCTTTATACTAAAAATAATGAGATGAATAATTAGTGTGAACAAAACACATAGTTGTTTATTTAAAAAATGATGCATTCTGCAATATGCAATACATTCTTTTTACGGCAACTGTTTTTTCTTTATATTAATTGAGTTATCTGATTATACTTAACATAAAAATATCAGATACGATAATTAAAAAATTAATAGTTTATGAAATATTTAATTTTTCAATATGTCACATGTAACAAATTATTGAATCTCATAGCACCAACGCATGAAAACTCAATAATAATATGAATTAGGCTTAATACCGGTCGAAGCTAGATCTTAATTGTTTATTAAATAATTCAAATGTGAATTATATATATATACTATATATGTACTTGCATATATACCATACTTGTAGTACTATTCACTACGCGCCGAAATTTCTCCGGACTTTTAAAAAACACAGCTAACTAATGAAATAATATCACAAATTAAATTTTGATGCTCAATAGACATTTATTGGAGAGATCTTAACCTAGTAGAATCTGTAAATAAATTTAATTATTTGCGAAAAATACCTCTGTATGTATCTGGAATGTAAGAGATCCGGATTCGACTTCCGGCCGAAGTAATATTTTTCACAAATAATTAAATTTATTTACAGGTTCTACTAGGTTAAGATTTCTCGAATAGATGTCTATTGAGCATCAAAATTTAATTTGTGATATTATTTCATTAGTTAGCTGCGTTTTTTAAAAGTCCGGAGAAATTTCGGCGCGTAGTGAATAGTACTACAAGTATGGTATATATGCAAGTACATATATAGTATATATATATATAATTCACATTTGAATTATTTAATTAACAATTAAGATCTAGCTTCGACCGGCATTAGGCCTAATTCATATTATTATTATTGAGATGTCAATATGTGTCAGAATATAATATAAAATACATAACTCTGAAACTATTGATTTTTATATCTCTACCTTAATATTTTTTGTATGCAGAATAATTTAAAAGAATCATATTATGTAAAATAATCATATTATTTCATTTAAGGAGATCCTAAAGCCATCTGTATTATCGACTAAATCGTAATTTTTGTATAACAAATACTTTTTTTTTCTTTCACAGATTCAAAAATCCTTTTCCAGGATTAAAATTACACATTAATACGTGTTTGTGAAGTGGAGTTTATGTTGAGAACGACAAAAAATTTTTCTTAATATTTTTTTTTTTTTTCAATTTCGAAATTTTTTGTCGTTTTCGGCATAAATTCCACCTGAAAGAGAAAAAAGTATTTGTTGTATAAAAATTACGATTTAGTCGGTAATACAGACGGCTTTAGAATCCCCTTAAAAAAATAGTGGTGATCTCCATGCGATCTTAAAAATAAAAAAGATTTTTTGAAAATTGATTTTATCATTATTTATATCCCGTCCAATCATACAACTCTTATCTGAAACATTTTTACTTACTGGGTTTAATTTTCAACCTATTTCTGTGTTTTGTTTTAGGTGGATCACCGTGTATGCATACACGCGTGCGTGTATGCGTACATACGTGCGCGCGCATGCGCGTATGCATGTGCGTCTAATTTAAAAAAATAATGCCAATTACTTCATAGGTATAAATCCACCTCTAACGGTAATTGAGGAAAGAAATGGCGTAAGTGTGGTGCTTCATTTTGCTCAGGATAATCCTAGATCAGATGTATCTGTAATAGTAATTACTACAATGAGCAAAAACGCAAAGCCACTTAATAATTATTTATTTCAAGTGGTTGTGTCTAAGGTAACTATTCAAGATTTAAAGTTTTCTAAATTTTTCTTAGGAATCTATAAAATCATGTATAAATTTTTTTATGGCAATGGTTTCCTTTAAAATGCCGCTAGATTATTGGCAACTTAAGATTTTAAATGGAAACTGTTTTCTGTAATTTTCAACAATCCATTATATGATTGGTTATAAGAGAGCAACTGTTGCTGTCAAGTTGCTTATTAATTACCATTAACTATTAATGGTAATAAAAATCGACAATCCAGTAATGATAAGTAATGATATTGAAGGTCATTTTCTTTAATATTAAAGGCAATTTAAGCAAAACAGTTTCAAGTATATTGACAGCAACCTGCAGGCAATTTGTTATCTGGGTTAAAGATATAAAAATATGAGGTTTTATAAAATCTTAAAGAATTTTGAATTTAAGTTCAATGTGTAAAAAAATTTAACAAGAAGATGGCAGAATCCAAAAGCTCCAAAAATCTTAATATTTAATGAATATGTTTAGAGAAATTTTAAATCATTTAATTAAATAGATATTTTTAACTTTGATTTTGTATAATTATACATAGAAATGCAAATGTAGACTGCAAGCACCTTCTGGAACAAAGCTGCCACCGCATAATCCATTCCTCCCTCCATCCGCAATCACACAGATTATGCTGATTGCAAATCCTCTCAAGGTAATACAATTACGGTTATTTTTTTACAATAAATTAATAGTTCAATTATTTGAAATGAAAGACATTCACAAATTAATTAATATTATTAATATTATATTATTAATACGTGTAATATATGGTAACTTTGGTAAATACGCAGCATAAAAGACTATCCTCCAATGACCTTGACATATGCTGTCAAGGTCATGACCTTGAATGATCTTGAATAAATTTTAACCGTCGCTCGTTATTCATTAAAAAGTTATTAACAGAAAAAGTATCATAAATATTATATAATTTTCTGACACCCTATATGTCATAAACTATGAGCTTTCGTACGGTATGTGCTGAAGATAAGCTATGTTTATCTTTCTTACTGAAATCAACTAATGGAATGAATCAGTACAAGTATCATTTTGTATTTCCATACTATGCAGATTGTAGTCGTATAGTATCACACGTATAAGCATATTCGTCATGCCGCAAGCAGAGTGTAGGGTGAACATCCCTTCGCATGGAAAATCAGACACCCCTAGGTAGGGAAGAGGTGGGGTAAACGTCACTTCGCATAGAAAGTTGGATGCCCTTAAAAAGGGGGAGGTGGGGTGGAATTCGCTTCGCGTGGAAAGTTTGATGCCCCTAAAAAGAGGAAGGTGGAGTGGAATTTGCTTCGCATTGAAAATTAAACACCCCTAAGCAAGAGAGTACAAAACGTTAATCTTGATGCATAATTTCATACCAGCAAATTCTATACCTTTGTCAAATGATACACGTGCAGCACGCTTACAGAACGCGTACGCAAAATAGATAATATGTAACATTAATGTCTAGGGCAGGGATACGCAACTGACGGCCCGCGGGCCGGATCCGGTCCGCGATGTTACATAAGCTTAAACCCGCAAAAAAAACGAAAAAGAAAGGGAATCGATTTTGTCTCACCTCCACGTGGTGATTCCTGGATAATTCGAAGAAGACAAAAAATATAAATTCTAAATTTTACTGGTGTGGCCCGCGGTATAACTTCAAATTTTATATTTGGCCCGTCAAAAAATTTAATTGCGTTTCCCTGGTCTACGGGTTTAGCGCGGTTTAGCAGTGAAGTTTACCTTCACTGTGTAACGGACTTGAGCGCGGAAATATCAGACCTGATTGAAAATCTTTAAACACATGCCATTTGAGAACTATCATAGCCTTAACATTTTAATATTAGAATTTTCGTCTCTAAGTGACTTCAAGAAGCCATTAACAGATGATGCATTAAATCAGAAACACTGTATACACGCACTTATATACATTTATAAAATATTTGTAAAACGTGTATAAGAGATATTTAAAATCACTTTGCGCACGTGCGTATATAGAAGAAAGCCTCCTATTATGAGATAGCGGCGTTTCTCAGCTAAACTAATAAACGCTATCTATTGTTCCATCATGAATTTATTGTTCTTGGATTGAAAACTATTTAGTGGAAAATTCAGTATGAGATCATGCCTGTAGTCGTTATAAAAAAAGATTTTAAAATTTTGATGTCTTCAAGTTTCATTGAGATGAGCCTTTAAATTTTGTTTATTATTTAAGTAAATATTTGGCAATAAATTCTTCATGTAGTGATAGAGTAAGGTACTAATAGAAAAATATGGGATATATTGAATTGCTTAATTACAGAAGTTAGATTTGATAATCATAAAATCGTAAGGCGTGGAAATCGTAATATGAGATATCCAGGATATTTCTAATATGAAATAACCTATGCTCCTATGTCACAGTTAAATCGTTGCTAAAATATAAATGTTATTGTACAATAATAAAAAGGACAACCGGAATGAACATCGAATGCCTGTTTCTGCGATGATTAGTTCCAACTACCTGAAGACAAGTCCTAGGTACAATGCATCACATGCTCATTTTGTGTGTGCACTAGGGGTATGTTTATATTTTAGAGACATTAAATAAAGTAAATTAATAATATGGCTCAATAAGAATAAATCAATAAAGAAAGGCCATGAGCCAATTAAAATTTAACGAATATTTAATATTCGTACAAACGTTTCGACGCCGACCGGGTCATTTTCAATGTAAAAACAAATAATATTACATAAGTTGTCGAATTGTTCGGTCAGATTACAATAGTATCCAGTGAAACGTATCGATTGTTTCTGTATTCCCTATTTTTTTATGTGTGTGGTAAAATTAGCATCATTTGACTGATATAAAAGTGATCTCATCTTATTTTTAAATCTACAATCTTACAAATAAAATTATCAAAAACTGTTCACATCAACAGAAAAATAAAAATAATAAACTGACATTGCAATATAATTGATACAAATATTAATACTTAAAAGTCAAACAGATTGATATATGAAACGTCCGTTACAATTAAAATTAAATTATATAATCAAGTACGTATATGTTATAATAATTTAGTACCAATTGAGTTACATACATATATATACCTTGATTTGTCGCAACGATGTGAGTCAAACGTCGAGAGAAAAACGCAAAATTAACTAAGTCGTACACAGTAAGCAAAAGTAAGCAATAATACGGTATATTGGAGAGAACATGTATCTTCGACGATGTTAGACGACGTTATGATAAAAAGAAAACAAGAAAACAAAGAAAAGACAATAAATGGAAGGGGACAGAGATTGTATAATATTAAGATATGATTCTGGCAGAGAATTTGTGTCATTTTGTTTGTTTATTCCATGTTTTTGTCTTTTAATGTGAATCATCTCCGATATTAGTCTATTATTATAAGAAGCTTCTATGTCTAAAATTTCAATGTTATCCCAGTCAAAATTATGATTCTGATCAATGCGGTGATTAGTAATCACCGTTAGAGATTTTAACTTCTTATTGATATCGGAGACATGTTCGTGTAATCTTGTCTTTAATTGTCTTTTTGTCTGACCTACGTAACTAACATCGCAATCATCACAAGAGATCTTATAGACAACGTTTTTGATTGCATAAAGGATCCAATTGGTCTTTGCCCTTTCTTATAAAATTCTTTAGTGAATTTGAGATAGAGAAAGCTAATTTACAATAAAACCTGTTAGCAATTGGAGTAAATTTTTCAGATACCGAATTCACATAAGATATTGTGAAAAATTTTTCCTTGATTTTTTTTGTTAACAGTTCTATTATTAGAGTCAATGTGGAACTTTATTCTTTTTTGTATTGAAGAAAAAACTAATTCCAGTGGATAACCATTACTTAAAAAAATATTGATTGCATTAATAAAAAATTTTTCTGGCAGATTTCTTAATTTTAATTCACACCATCCGTTTTGTCAAAAGAGAGACATAATATATTATATGATTTTATAGACAAAATTATACGTTTGTCATCCTCATTTCCAGCAAAATAATTTTATTAATGCAATCAATATTTTTTTAAGTAATGGTTATCCACTGAAATTAGTTTTTTCTTCAATACAAAAAAGAATAAAGTTCCACATTGACTCTAATAATAGAACTGTTAACAAAAAAAATCAAGGAAAAATTTTTCACAATATCTTATGTGAATTCGGTATCTGAAAAATTTACTCCAATTGCTAACAGGTTTTATTGTAAATTAGCTTTCTCTATCTCAAATTCACTAAAGAATTTTATAAGAAAGGGCAAAGACCAATTGGATCCTTTATGCAATCAAAAACGTTGTCTATAAGATCTCTTGTGATGATTGCGATGTTAGTTACGTAGGTCAGACAAAAAGACAATTAAAGACAAGATTACACGAACATGTCTCCGATATCAATAAGAAGTTAAAATCTCTAACGGTGATTACTAATCACCGCATTGATCAGAATCATAATTTTGACTGGGATAACATTGAAATTTTAGACATAGAAGCTTCTTATAATAATAGACTAATATCGGAGATGATTCACATTAAAAGACAAAAACATGGAATAAACAAACAAAATGACACAAATTCTCTGCCAGAATCATATCTTAATATTATACAATCTCTGTCCCCTTCCATTTATTGTCTTTTCTTTGTTTTCTTGTTTTCTTTTTATCATAACGTCGTCTAACATCGTCGAAGATACATGTTCTCTCCAATATACCGTATTATTGCTTACTTTTGCTTACTGTGTACGACTTAGTTAATTTTGCGTTTTTCTCTCGACGTTTGACTCACATCGTTGCGACAAATCAAGGTATATATATGTATGTAACTCAATTGGTACTAAATTATTATAACATATACGTACTTGATTATATAATTTAATTTTAATTGTAACGGACGTTTCATATATCAATCTGTTTGACTTTTAAGTATTAATATTTGTATCAATTATATTGCAATGTCAGTTTATTATTTTTATTTTTCTGTTGATGTGAACAGTTTTTGATAATTTTATTTGTAAGATTGTAGATTTAAAAATAAGATGAGATCACTTTTATATCAGTCAAATGATGCTAATTTTACCACACACATAAAAAAATAGGGAATACAGAAACAATCGATACGTTTCACTGGATACTATTGTAATCTGACCGAACAATTCGACAACTTATGTAATATTATTTGTTTTTACATTGAAAATGACCCGGTCGGCGTCGAAACGTTTGTACGAATATTAAATATTCGTTAAATTTTAATTGGCTCATGGCCTTTCTTTTATTTTTTGATTTATTGATTAAATGAAATTTTTTAATTGCAATACTGATGTACTTTGCGTTATACTATCGATTTCTCTAGGCATCTCATATTTGGAATACAATTTTTTGACTTTGCGATTTGCTCACTTTTTACATTTCTTTAATTTAAAAAAAAAATAGAATTTGAATTAAATTTTACATAACATTATCTTAAAGCTTATTAAATTTCCTTCAAAATGACCTATTATTTTTTTAAATTCTGCTCATAGACGTCTAGCATTTACCCAAAATAAACTCAGTATCTCATATAATAGGGGCCTTTCCTCTACATATATGTGCATGCATACAATGAAAATGTCATTTTAGTTATAATTTATAAAAAAGACGTTTTTACTTAACGCATATGTATGTAGTAAATGTGAAGTAATGAGAAAACAGTGCAAAGGAGATATTGATTTTTTAAGAGTTTATCTTAATGTTTCTTTTTATGTGGAAAATAATTATTTCTTTCAGGAGCCTGTATCTTTGAAGTGTATGTTAAGCTACACAATGGACGATGAAACATTTACAGAAATGGGTGAAGTGGATACGTTACCTAATCTGTGAAATTCAGTAATTCTCTGTTATAAACTCCATACAATGCTGCTACACTCATACTTGTCGTGTGTGCCCTCAGTAGGTTGAAAATGATATAATAATGTTTCAATTATTCAAAAATACAAGCAATTATAAAATTGTTAGACATTCTTTGCGCTACTATAAGCTTAGATTATCTGCAGTTAAATCTTCATATTCTTAATAATTTTTCTCATTTTAATTTTTCCTTGAACGTCTAGTCTTATAGCTGCTGTACATAGTATGTGGAAATACTTGACGTGTTATTTACCGTATAGTAAGCGTTTCCATATCTTGTGTATAGAAGTTCTACTCTAATAACATGTATGAAAAATGAAAATGTATCATAATTCATTCGTATGATATTTTCATTTTACATATATATAATGAGGGAGCAGGAAGAGAGTTAAATTTATAAGTATTATGTTGTTAAGAATGCTACAGAAATCCATAAAAATACAGAATATATTTTAAGACTATCTTGTAATTTATGAATTCTGTATGGATTATCTTAAATGGATAAAGAAATAAAGTGAAAGATGAAAAGTATATTATAAAAATATTTCTTACAGATTGAGTTTTGTAGGAGATAGTTTCTCATATTATGTCTAAATTATTATACATAGTAGCAATGAAATCAGATTCATCTGATTGTAATTATAAATTTCAAATGATAATGTTTTTGTGTTTATTTACTGTATATATCGTGCGTGTTAACAAACTACAGGCCAGAGCACAGACTTTCGTATAATGCATAGTGCATAAAGCAAAATAAAATCAATCAATCTGAATCTCTTATTTCACGGAAAGAAAGAAAATGAAGGACTTTGATTGGATAATTTTCTTATGTACATTATAACGCATAATGCATAAATCAATATCCATTTTCAGGAATTACGTACTACGCCCACTTTTTGTGACACATAAATAAAATCATTAACCGATATTCATAGTATTTGATTCTTATATTTGAGATTGTCTTAAGATGTCATAAGTCAATCAGAGAGCCGTATTAGCATTTTAAGACATTGCTTAAGGCGGTCTTAAAATAAGATGGAGTCTCTATTAATTTGATAGATTTTAATTATTTCATCGATTTATTTCCATAAACTGTAGTATAAAGATAATATACATATATACAAGGTGTTAGTTAAGTATGTTGCCATACTCAACAGAGCGATTCTTCGGTTTATTTTAAGTAAAAAAAAGTCCATATAAACATGTGTTCTAAACGGCTTAGTTTCCGAAATACAGACGAATGTTCGCAAATGTTTGACGAAATGGTAAATTGCGTTGGAGATATCTTCCTGCATAAAGATGCCTTGCTTCATGTGAGTTACCATTCGCACAACCGTAAACAAAGTGACAAAGTCAAAGTCACAAAATAAAAAATAGACTTCAGTTCTGATGTTGCTGCGGTCCAGTAGTTAGCTTGTACATACGTTTTCGGGCCATATTGTTTCAGTCCATCAAAATCGCAAGGTAGACATTTTCAATAATTCACCTAATTGTTTTATTTCATCAGAAAAACTGAAGCCTGTTTTTTTTGTTTTTTTTTCTGTTTTTGACTAGTTCAAGCTGTATTTCTTTCAAATAAACAGATTATTACTACATGTTTAAATTTTTTTATTTCAGAAACTAAGCCGTTTAGGACACATGTTTATATGGACTTTTTTACTTGAAATAAACCAAAGAATCGCTCTGTTGAGTATGGCAACATACTTAACTAACACCCTGTATATATATATATTTTTTATATATATACATATGTATATAAAATATATATATATATACATGTCTTTTGCAGTATTAATGAAATGAAGTATTCTTAAAAAGATACGATTGATTTTTATTTTAGCAAAACATTACAGCCACCCATTCTTATTGTTTTACACAGAATTGGATAAGTTAACTTTTTTTTTAACTAAGTTAAGTTAAAGTTTTAACAGCCTTTAAAATTTAACTTAATTAAAATACAAGTTAGTCCATAAATGTCGAAAATTTAGGGTGCCTCATCTCCATACAGTATAGAACATTGAAAGAATGTTGCTAAGATGTTGCAATGTTGAATGTCGAAGTGTCAATGTTTTATTAATGTTGTATCTATATTGATTCTTCTATATTGATTGTTAATAAATCCGTATAACAAATCAAACTAACAAAGACTCCTTATAAATCAAAAGAAATTGGAAAGAATAAGAGCAATAGGAGTCAGGCGTAGAAGACGTCGCGCAAATAATACACCTATAAAGCATAAAACTTTTTTATTCTACTAAACATGATTACATGTTTCGGCTCACTTTTGAGCCTTCTTCAGAGACAACACAAACTAATATACAAGGTGTCTCAAAAAAAAAAACGGATCGAAACACAATGGGGACGTAGATTGGATCAAGGGAAACAAAATAGTTTTGTACCATTTTGCAGTTGACACAATATTTAACGAGATATTAACGTTTAAAGATAGGCAAATACAAGCGTCCGACAAGCCTACTCATGTACTGCTGCCGGCAGGACGGCCTACCGTCCCCACCGATCTTCTTCTTCTTCTTCTTAATTAATGGCTCCTGCCTCCCAAAAGTCTCCGGAGGCAATACGGCCAAATCACGTCATGGGATTTTTCAAAGTCGAATATGCGATACAGTCATGGGAGTTTTGGCGCAATGTGACGACTTTACGTTGCCACAGTAGACGCAGCCTAAAACCCATGGCACAAAAACGTAAGGCCGTAATACGTAAACAGTAAAGAAATCGTAAGATTGGATTCGCTACTGGCCTTACGGTCTCTATCGTGATTGGCCAATTCGCTTACTGATTATGTCTTACGGCCTTACGTTTTTGTATGTGCCATGGGCTTTACAAGGCTACGAATCTCACGGCGGAAGAGCAAGTGGCATAAAACGCGCCGCTAGGACGGAATGGTATTGCTAGATTCACACTGCATCCGATTTTCGTC
>NW_017256029.1:236854-242808 GCF_001594055.1 Mycetomoellerius zeteki
AGTAGCCGTGGACAAGCGCCGCGAAAATACAAATTATAACAAACGATCACAGGCCAAACCAAAGCTCACAAATAATCGACAGATCTTTGCCGAAGGGTTACGCAAGGTACGAGTAATGGTAATGTTGGGATCTTGGGAGGAATGAGGTCCTCCTGATCGAGATCATTGAGAGCTAGCCGGATGGAAGCAACGTACGGTTCTGTGAGAGGGCAGAAGAATATAACGTGTGCGAAGTCTTGTGAGGGAGCTCCACAAAGGCATGAAGGATTGTCAATCAGGTTTTTGCGAAAAAGACTGTAGTTAAGATTAAAATGGTTACTCCTAAGGCGATTTAACGTGGTGATCATGATGCGAGAGAACCGAAGATCATGAAACCAAGGCTTATTATTATGGGTATAGCAATTTTTAAAATAGTATTCGCCCGTGATCCGAGATGTCCTTTCAATATAACTATCAAATGCTTTAGACAGACGCATCCTCGGTATGGAGAATAAGTCGGAGTAGGGAGTCATGAAATTTGATTCAGCCCCCTCTCCTATAGCTTTTTTGGCTAGTTGGTCAGCTATTTCGTTATCTTGAATTCCGCAATGTGAGGGTACCCAAATGAAGCTAACCTGGGTGTTGCGGAACTTCGCCTCCTCTATGAGAACCCTGATGTACGAGATAATGTAATTGTTGGTTCTATTGCGGAAACCCGCAAGGGAATCAAGAACACTTTTGGAGTCAGAAACAATAACTATACGGCTGAGGTCATTGTGAAGGGCAAAGAGTAGAGCATTGTATATGGCCCATGCCTCGGACGTAAACACAGACGCGTACGAGGATAATTTAAACATAAAATGGAGGTCAAGCTGGGGAGAATAGACCACAGAACCCACATATGTACCATCATTAACCTTTGAACCGTCCGTGTAGAAGACAATGGCGCGAGCGAGCACGCGCCGAAAGGTATCCTCAAAAATCGGTTGGATATTCTGTTGAGGAATGGTATCAAAATTTTTAAGAATATTAGGTGGTAGGGATAAATAGGAAACATTCGTACAGGTAGAGTAATATGAATTTTGATACGCAGGGAGGCCAGGCGTAATGAGCATGAGTTTGTTGTAGGACCACATATGAAGAAAAACAAGCGCCGCCGGAAAGTGAGTGCCTAAATAGAAAGAGCGGGGTGTGTTAACGACCAAATCGCAAATCTCCAGAAGCTTAGTCACAACCGGGTGATCCCGAAAGGAAATTATTTTAAGAAAGTATTTCGAAGCTAGGTACTCAAACTTTTGTTTCAAGAGGGGTTCCCTCGTTTCAGCATGTATCACATTTATCGGAGTAGAGTTACGGTACCCACAAGCTATGCGTATTGCCTGATTTTGTATGCGTTGCAGTCTAACTAGCAAACGGTTGTCATTCAGGGCGAAAATAAGAGACGCATACTCGAAAGAGGCACGAATCATGGATCTATAGACGGATAGAAGGAGATTAGGGTTGGCCCCCCACCAAGTCCCCCTCAAAGCAGAAATGACCGAGATCGTACGTTTGCCTTTACAGATAACCTGTTCCAGATGATTCTTACCTGAAAGTTTGGGATCAAAGACAATACCCAGAAATCTCACCGATGTTGAGGGGGAGAGGACGGTTCCCTCCAATTCTATGTTGAGATTCGAATATGATAGATTCTTTCTTTTTGAGAAGACCATCATCTGAGTCTTCTTTGGTGATATCTCAAGACCTCTCTCACAAAGAAAGGATTGAATGTTTTTAAGCGATCTTTCTACAGATCGGAGTGCTGTTACAGATACGGAGTTAGAAGCATATATAACGATATCGTTGGCAAACTGCAACAAGGTATTGGGGTCCAGTACTTTATTGATTTCCCTAAGATAAATGTTAAAAAGGGTAGGACTGAGGACCGAGCCCTGCGGAGTGCCCTTATGGGAAATATAAGGTGAGAGATCCCTGAATAACAAACTGAATTGTGCGCGAAGAAATCAAGTTTTTTATAAAGTGTATAAAGAGGGGGGGAAATCCAGAATTGATGAGGTCCTGGATAAGAATGTGAGGGAGAACATTATCAAACGCAGATTTGATATCTATAAAAATAGCGATGGTATCTTGTTTCTTGAGAAAAGCCGTATGAATGTGTGAGGAGAAAATAATCAAATTGTCCTGGCAAGACCTAAATTTTCTAAATCCAAATTGATTGTCTGGCAAAAGCGAAGGGAGTGGAGAAGAAGGAGATTCAATAAGCCAGTAGTCTGTTGAGAAACATATGTTCCGTGATTTTAAGTATCCACGACGTTAAAGAAATGGGTCGATATCCCGTTCCATGGGGTTTCGGGATGAGATAGACGATTGAGTGGGACCATTGGTGTGGAAAGATGGCCGAACAGAAAAATAAGTTCAACAAAGATAGTAGGCAAAAGAGAAGTTCTTCGGGAAGAACCTTGAGCAGGCGATATTCCACCCGATCCATGCCAGGGCTAGAAGCCGTCTTGACAGAGTCTAAAGCTGCCCTAAGTTCATTTATAGAGAAGGGAGAATCGAACTAAGAGAGCCGGTTCTCCGTCGACGTAGGAATGGGTGGAATAGGGGGAGAGCACGAGGGAGGACAAAATTTGTCCACAATGTCCTGGATTTCAGTAGTTTGACTACTTGCTTGACCTGTCTCCTTCCCGCAATTGGAGATTAGACGGCGGTTCTTGAATCTTTTGAGCATTCTCCACATCTGAGCAGAGGGAGTGAGATGATTAAGATTCTTACAAAAATTTTGCCAGCCTTTACGTTTGGCTCGACGAAGAACCTTACGAGTAGTGCGTACTGCCTCTTGATATACCGCATAATTTTCAATCGAAGGAATCCGTTTATATGTTTTAAGAAGAGCGGCTCGCTCGCGGACAGCCTCATCGCATTGAGGAGTCTACCAGGGGGCTGGAGGTAGTCCCCGCGAAGAGCGACCACCCCTATTAAAGAATTTGATCCTGTTAGAATTTTTATGAGGGGAGTTCTTATTGATACAGGACATGATGCCTTGAGTGAAGGTATTGTAACCTTCTTGCGGGGATATAGAAAGTGCCGCTTCAGAGGTCTCCCTAGCGATATCCCCCGCATGCACCTCCAACCAAGCGGCAACGCATTGCCACTGAAGTCGAGAGAGGCGGGTTCTATGTGAGAAAGTGTCAACCGATCGGACGAGCGAATTAAGAGAGACATAGATCGGAAAGTGGTCACTACCGAGAAGATTATTACTAACGGATACACAGCACAAGGATGATAGGTTGATAGAAGCAAATACTAAGTCGATAAATGAAGGAGCCCTAGTAGGATGTGAAAGGAAGGAGATGCATCAGGGTTTAAGCAGATGAGATTGAGGGATTCAGTCAAATCGCAGAGGGTTGTACCCGCCGAGTTGCGTCTCTGGGATCCCCAGAGGGGATGGTGAGCGTTGAAGTCACCTATCAATAACACAGAGTTGAATTGACTCATAAAAGAGTAAAAAGAATTTATAATACTATTAGTCATTGGTATAGAAGGATGACGATAAGCTCCTACGATGTTGAGGATGGAATCCTTGAGATGGATTTTAACTGCTAGAATTTCTAGGGCGGGAAGGAAGTTAAATTGGATGTCAACAATAGAAAAAAGAATCGAATTACGGATTAAAATGAGTAAACCTCTAATGTTGTTAGAGGTCGAATCGAGACGAATGCAATCGAAGCCACGAATCGAGAAGGCATGATCGGGACTCAAACAAGTTTCTGCGATGATAATAATGTCCAGCTCTTCGGAAATCTTTTCTATTTCAGGTTTTTTAGAGTAAGCCCCACGGCAATTCCAATAAGTTATTCTCAGCGGTTGACTAGAAACATAAGATTGAGACCTTATTGGTTGTTGCGAATTCATTTTACGGTTGAATTTTACTAGAGAACCTGACGAGGACTTCGTGTATTTGGCGAAGGCTATTTCCTAATGAAGGGTCACTGTAGTCTGATTGTTACCTATCACTTTGAGTAAGAGGTTGGATATTATGTTAATAAAGCTGGCAAGGTCCGGATGGGTAGAGCTGACATACGGAGCGGGGCCCGACAAAAAGGAAGATGAATCAGTAAGAGGCGAAGAAAAAAGATGGGGGTGAGGGATCGGCGGAGGGGTAAAGGGGAGGTGGGTGATCCGGGAGAAGGGAGTCCTGTTGTCCATACCATCTTCCGTGGGGAGCGATCAAACATGCGTTGTGTGCATTGCAAAGGTCCTGGCGGAGCCTTACATCATTCCGAGAGGGGCGAGGGTGAAAGAACTGTTTAGTCTGCGGCAGCGGCTTCTGCCGTTGGTGAGAAGAAATAGAGGAGGAGGAAGAACGCACCATGTCACTATATGACAGTCCGGAATCATGACCCGATGCACCAAACTCCGGGATTGTATCAAGGAGATCATAAGGATTGGTGTCCTGATAATATATAGGATCGATTCCCTGAGGCGGAAAAGGAAAATTCGACGGGGAACCGCGAGAAAAGGAAGGAGGGGAGGGGAGTATGGGAAAATTAATCAGGGGTGGCGGCGACGATCGAGGTGAAGAAGAGGAGATCCCCAGTTTACTGCGAGCCTCCGCATACGTTCTCCAAAGCGGCATATTGATAAACCTGCCTTTGTTTGATATACACCGGGCATCTCACAGAGGAGGGGAGATGTTCCTGACCGCAATTGCAACGTATGGGAGAGAGCTGATGTCGAGGACAGTCCTCTTGATTAGTGTGTCTGTTCTGTCCACATTTAGCGCAGCACGCCGCACTTTTGCAGTCAGAGCTAATGTGTCCAAACCTTAAACATGCGAAACACATGAGCACACGTGGAATGTATGGTAGAACTGGAAATGAAACATGCATGAAGGTTAATGCACGAGGGAGAAGTTGCCCCTGAAATTTAGCTAGTACGGAAAGAGTAGGGGTCAAAACATCCTTATCGTCTTTACGTATTTTGCGATGAAGCCTACGGACCGAAACTATCTTAGCCGTTGAATTAAATTCATTAAGAATCATCTCATCGGTGACTTCTAATGGCACGTTTTTAATGACACCGGTTCTCATAACTCTAAATGCAGGGATTGAGGCTTTCAAATTGTGTGCTTTAAGGTCGGCTAAATTAAGTATGCTGTTAGCTTTCTCGTAATTGTTAAGAGATACAGTTATCTCATTTCGGCCTGCAGACTTAACCTCGACAATATTGTTGCCGACATGCTTAGATATAGTAATATACGACTGACCATAATAGGGTTAATTCGAGTTGAATCGTTTACGGAATCCGCTTGAATGAGTACAATGTACGGAGGTAAATCTCTGGGATTATACTTGCAAATGAATTCAGGGGGAGAGTTAGGCTGTATGGGAAGAGAACCATTAACTACTTTTGGCGGGGGTTCCCCGGTACCTTGTCACTATCATGAGAACGCTTGTTCTGTTGATGAGAGACCGCGCTTACATGGGATTGAAGAGCCCTATTGCTCGTATTATTGCAGTCGGTTTCCGTGAGAGCTTCCCGTTCATGGGAGGAATTCATGGAGATATCCGAAATGGAACCATCCTCATTCGCCCCATCCGATGAGAGAGGGGAGCGAGATCTTTCCCTGTTATGTCTTATCATTGATGCCGGCGATAGGTTAGGTTTCACAACCGAGGATGCCTCTGAAATTGATAACGACTGAGCTTTCTGTTCTTTGTTAGGTTTCTTACCTTTTTTCCTTCCTCGAGCCATCTCAGATGAAGGCTTTATGGGCTGGGACTTGAGGAAGTGTAAAGCTGGGCGCTCTTCCCGTTTGATCGGGGAGGACGCCCCAGATCGAGCAGGGGAATTACAGGCACTTCTGAAAAAGCTATCAAGCTCATCAAAGAGAACTGAGGCACAGGCCTTAAAAGGACTCAATGTCCGCTTCCCTCCCGGGTCCGGGGCGAGCTGGCCCTCAGGCGAGTTCT
>NW_017256029.1:243086-243763 GCF_001594055.1 Mycetomoellerius zeteki
CGCTTGTATTCGCCTACCTTTAAACGTTAATATCTCGTTAAATATTGCGTCAACTGCAAAATAGTACAAAACTGTTTTGTTCTCCTTGATCCAATCTACGTCCCCATTGTGTTTCGATCCGTTTTTTTTTTTAGACATCCTGTATAAACTGTGAATAAAAGTTATCTTGTCACATGGTGAGCTCCCCTATATCGAGAATATAAATGCCAGAAATTAAACCCAAATAAGAATGAAAGAAAAAGAAAAAAGAAAGGAAATATTGAAAATATCGAAATAGAAAATATAGAAAACACACACACAACACACACTAATTTATCAAAAAACTTTAAGATTATAATTGATTATCTCGAAAATAAGGACGCTCACCGTGATCACAAAGCACCATATCGCAAACATTACTATTAATAATTCAAAAACCGGTTAGTGATATGTTGGCCAGTCAGTATCAGCCACAGTGAGTCACTTTTAGATTTAGCTAGTATTTTTCGAGATTACAAATGGGAAAATCTAACGTTAAAGCAGATTCTACAATGGCTGCGTTCAGCAGACTCAACAGTTTTGCAACCGTTTTATGATTGTCTGTTGAAATAGGACCATTCTTCTAGATCTAAAAGTATGATCCAATTAGCGCGAAGGAAACTTCCAACAGTTGCAAAACAAACGTTCTGCTGAACGCA
>NW_017256029.1:243857-268257 GCF_001594055.1 Mycetomoellerius zeteki
AACAGGATTCCGATAATACGAAGCAAAATTCATTCCTAAGACGCTATCGGTGAGTCGGAAGGGCTATCGGTGAGTCGTAATCGGTAAATCCGTAAGGTTGGCCAACAGCCAACATTTAAGGTATTGACTACCGATTTTCTTACGACTGACCAATCATGTAGCTTGGTAGCCATCTTTCAGTTTGAAAAAATAGTGCGAAATTTACGCGTGCATTATTTAATGAGTAATCTAGCTGTTGAATTCTCAAAAAATGAATCTGGACGACCTTGAAATTATTAAAATAGTACAGAGTAATCCATGCCTGTACGCAAAAGATATTAAAACGTATAGAAATGTTGATAAAAAGTCTTGTTGGGAACAAGTGGGCGCTGCCCTAACCAAACCAAAATCAGGTTTGTAAATTACTATGTTTTGCTCGTATTTTTCTTTAACACACAACACAAATTAATGATTTTCTATTTTAGAACTGATTGTATTCAGCCCCTTTCCGAAAATTCAACTTCTTTCCCATTGGTCGAGCCAAACGACTCGCTATACAACTAGCGACTCAATGGCTGCATTCAGCAGAACGTTTGTTTTGCAACTGTTGGAAGTTTCTTTCGCGCTAATTGGATCATACTTTTAGATCTAGAAGAATGGTCCTATCTCAGCAGACAATCATAAAACGGTTGCAAAACTGTTGAGTCTGCTGAACGCAGCTATTCATACAGACGACGGTGCTGCGCATGCGCATTGCAACATTTGGGACTCTAGCTTTCTCTCTCACACACATGGGTGGCATAGGCAATTCGTCTTCCAGTAGTAAAGTAGTATATGTTCTAAGGTCTGTGTAATAAGATGCATAATTTTATCTGTTTTGTTTAGTGTAGCTAATTTAAATAATTATGCGATTTAATTTTTTAAATTTGGGATATAAACAAATTGAAGTAAATTGAAAATGACTGCCGATTGTGCAATTAGCAATGAACAAGTGATTTTTGTTACGGGAGGTTATGATCATACTATCAAAATATGGCAACCGCATACGGGCGTCTGTCAACGTACTTGTCAACATACGGATTCTGTATCCTTTACTACATGTAAATGAAATAATATCTTGCATATCTTGTATAGTTTTTGTTCTATCAAATAATATTCAGTAAATATATTATTAAAACAAGCCTTATGTACATTATAGATAAAATAAATAGCAATTATAGTTTTATATTATATTGCATTTAATAGAGAAATATTTTTACATATTTCTACACTAAAATTTTACATATTTTAGTTATTAATAAGAAACTTTTTAAAGTTTTCATTGTGAATTTTTGAGTATTCTTAACGAGATTCACAGCAAGTTAACGCATTGGATATCACACCGGATAAGTATGTTGTAGCTGCTGCTGGATATCAGCATATACGAATGTATGATCTAGCTTCAAACAATCCTAATCCAGTTATCAACTATGAAGGAGTATCAAAAAATATTACCAGTTTAGGTTTTCATGTTTTTCGATAATATTATATATTTTTTTATATAAGATAATTTTTCATATTTTACAAACATACTTGGATACAGAGTCTCGGACAACCAATCGTGTCTCAGAAAAATCATGCAAATCTGTAATTACTTATGTTTCTGATAACTTTTTGTTATAATTGTGATAGGTAGATTGTTATTGAAAATATGTATTAAGTATAGTATCATTCATATACCAATTTATCAAGTAATTCCAACTGCTGCTTTGCATTTTTCTTGTTAACGCATTACGGACAGCTTCATATAATTGTATATTTGTAGAATACTATAATATAGTACAAAATATTAGAATGTCGGATTAAATGACATCCAATATTTTTATAGATTACATATATGTCTTATTCAAATAGATCATGTCATGCACTCAATATTAAATAAAATAATAATGTCATATATATATATATTATATGAAATATATTACATAAATATATTATTTGAATTACAAATATATTATATAAATAAAATTTGTAGTCGATAATGTTGTTAAATTGTTCGCATGCTACAAAACTTGAAAAATTTTCTGACATCTTTCGAAAATGTTTGAAAAACGTCTTTTGGAAAAGTCTTAAAGATGTCTAGTTCAAGACGTCTTTTGGATATCTTTCAGACATGCATGTTCTCTGGATTGTTCCATCTTTCGATAAACTTCAGCTCACTCTCTATTTCCCTTAGGCCTGATTGCACCAACGTTACTTTGACTTTAAGCAAAGCTTAAAACTCTCTCTGTCTCTCTTTTGCTTTAAAACGAGACAGAGTTCTAAGTCTTGTTTAAAATCAAAGTAGCGTTAAGTCTTGCTCAAAGTACATCACCCATATATTTCATACAAAAATTGAAATGTTTGAATAAATGCATCAAATGGCGATACTCACTTGACTTTGAACACAAGTATGGAAAAGCTCTCAAAATTCACTTCAAAATTTTTGATGGAAACCCTCATTTTTTATTCAATATTCTTGTATAATTAACTTTAAGATCTTTTTAGAATACAGGAATGATAATAATTTATCATGATTAAGACCATTGAAGGTTGTTGCTCATTTTCATTTTTATATAAAAAAGAAAATATTTTTTAGGAAGAAGGAAAATGGATGTATACAGGAGGAGAAGATTGTTCTGCAAGAGTATGGGATTTGAGGTAAATCTTATACAGAAACAAAAGAATGATTTATATTTTTAATTCTATTTTTAGTAATATAAATTTAATGATAGATCTAGCAGCTTTCAATGCCAAAGAATATTTCAAGTATCTGCACCTGTAAATTGTGTGTGTTTACATCCCAACCAAGCAGAACTAATTGTTGGCGATCAAAGTGGAGTCATACATTTATGGGATCTTCGTTCTGATCATAATGAACAATTAGTATGTTATTTTTTTATATTAAAAAATTTTACAATAAAGTAGAAACAAAATTATAGGAGCTTTCCAACAACACAGATGACACATTGTAACACAGTGAATTATTAATCATTTTATCCTTATTTTTCGCCAATGTTAAATAAAGATGAAGTAATCACTGTGTTGCACAGTATCGCTTGTTGGAGAGCTTCCTATGTGAATAATCAACTAAAAAGAAGCACCACTACGATTAAAGTTAAATATTATAATAATAATTCAATGAAATTTATTTTAAATACATTTTCCTTAACATGATTGCGCGCCGATTACTTTCGGATTTGCAACACAATCAAACCGAAATCTCACAAATTAAATTTGATCATGATTTGAAGAATTCTTATTATGAAAAGTATTATCTCATCCAGGATTTAAACCTGGATCACCCGAAGGAAAGATTTTATTTCAACTTATTGTGCACCGATTATTTACGCCGAGGACTTCAATGCAGACATCCATCCAATTCAACCACCGAAGCATGCGGTAATGTTTGTCGCAATAACTAATATGTATAGAAGGAAGTTCTCGGCATAAGTAATCGGCGTGCAGTCAGTCGAAGTAAAATGTGTTTTAAATAAATTACATATAGAATTATTATTCCAAAATCTAACTTTTAGTGGCACTTCTTATTTACAAGGGAAGTTTCATAAATGGAAACACGAAAATCTAAGAGACACGTATTTTTTTATATGTGCGCTAACTCACGTGTGAAACACCCCTTAAACATGAGTTAGGGCACGTATAAAAAAATTACGTGTCTCTTAGATTTTCGTGTTTAACAACATATTTCATGGAGAATCAAATCGGTTTCGGACAGTTGTGAAACTTCCCTTGTTAGTTGAAAATTTTACATATATATTTAGAATCTAAAATTGCGAGGAATTCGAAGGATTTTACTTTCTATTATATATCTATATTAAAATATTTATATAAATAATGTACAAGGTGTCCAGTAAGTTTTGATAAAGTGCTCATGTGCAGGTAGAGTGGACTAAACTGAATCAAAGTGTTCTGTATCATTTTGTAATTTTTACAATAGTTTACAAGAAATTAATTGCTAAAGATCGCCGAGCGCGTCCCAATTTTTGCTAAGTACAAGCACATAGCGAAATACGATCACTCAACACGGAGAGCTGTTTCCTTTCACGCTTGTGCATAACTGCCATGTGTAGTAAATAATTCTCCATGCGCGCCTAGCAATCACGACTAATAGGCCGAGTGAATGATACGCGCTCATTCGGTGATCTTTAGTAATTAATTTTTCGTAAATTATTACGAAAATTGCAAAAACGGTATAGAGGACTTTCGACTCGGTCAGTTTAGTCCGCGCTACTTGCACACAAGCGCTTTGTCAAAAAACTGGATACTCTGTATATGATTTATTATTTAAATATTTTTATTATAGATTCCTGAAGCTGAATCTTCGATTCAGGATATTACAATAGATCAAGATGGCACTTATATGGCTGCGGTAAATAATAAAGGACATTGCTACATTTGGACGCTTTCAGGAGGCATCGGAGAAGAACCTACAAAACTTAATCCTCGTCATAAGCTTCTAGCTCATAAACGTTATGCTCTCCGCTGCAAATTCAGTCCTGATTCTACGTGAGTATTTCCTTATTTTTATGATAGACATTTTTATTATTTTTAAAAATTTATGTACATGTTACATAGGAGTATATAAGGCGTCCCAGAATAATGGGATTACCTCTCGTGAGCGAATTAAACTCAGTCAAAAAGTTGTCTATCATTTTCTGCAATTTTCGCAATGATTAACGAGATATTAACTTTTAAAGATCACCGAATAACACGGCTTACCCGAGATATAAAAAGTAAGGTTTACCATTCCCATGAATGCGCAGTAGCAGAGTGAATTTCTGGTCAAATTTCACTGGCTGTTTCACTATACGAACGATATACGCAAGAAAATGCATTTATGATCAATTTGATTAGTTGTTCTCAATATTGCTATCGCCATTATGCACAATGTTATATCATTCTTTTTACATTATGAGTCTATTCATAGGTGTAGTCGAGTCTAAAAAATGTTTATTATAAAATGTTAACAAAGAAATAATAGCATGTTATCTCCAACAATTTTTTATACCTTTTACTGAATACAGCTTATATTCAAATTAATTTATTAAGATCGTTGGTAACAACATCGGCTGATCAAACTGCGCGAGTATGGAGAACAACAGATTTTTCCGAAGTACAAGTGCTTCAACATGAGGCAAAGCGTTGGGTTTGGGATGCAGCATTCAGCGCAGATTCTCAATATGTATTTACCGGTGAATATCTCTTCTTTTTAAACATTCCCTTTCCCTAGTAATAAGAATTTGCACGCAAATATATGTATACTTATGTAATTTCTAATAAATATTCCGATTTATAATTTCTTAAAAAATTTGTAATCAAAGTTTTATAAATATCTAGTATACTTTTATTTTATATATTATAGCTTCTTCAGATGGAGTTGCAAGATTGTGGAATGCATCTACAGGAACAGTAGAACGAGAATATCAAGGACATCAGAAAGCTGTCACAGCTCTTGCTTTTCGCGATGAAATTGTTTCCGCAAGCTAGAAATAAAAAATGACTATTTAAATATTAGATTTAGCAACCTATGAGTGACTCAACCTTAAATGAGAATGAATTTTTATACAGAAATTATACGTTTCGCGTGTTATTTCCGTGTCCAAATCCATTCTTAGAATGCCAACGTTTCGTCAACATTGCAGTTCACTTTATCAGGGCGAGGAGCAGCCTAATACTAGAATGATTTTTTTTATTTATTTAAATTAATTTAAAAAGGCACATTACCTTAGTGAGATCGAGACTAGAACCTCTGGATTATGAGTTTTCTGCGTTACGTGCTACACCATTTCTTCAATTGATGAATGCGTTACTTATTGTCTATACTATAACTAGCGCGCATAATTATATAATAACAAAATGTAATTTAATATATTAATAAAAATTAAACAATTTACATTAAAATTATTGTCATGACATTGAGTAAGAATCTAATCTTGCTTGGGCCGATATTGCACCGTGATTGTGGTATGGACGCTCATTCAAAGAACGTCTATTGTATATCCGTTCCAGACCGGGATAATTGGCACATAATGGCTGCTTAAAGATCGTCCTTTGGACATCTCTTCTTCGTGAACATAATCAGGACATGAAATGAACACCATGTGGGCATGGTGAACCCAAATGGGCATCCATTCTTCAAATAGGACGTGTGTTGTATGAAAGAAGATTGCACAAAATATTAAATTTATCTCCTTTGTGTAGCATGACAGATAAATAATAATAACAGATAAATATCCAGATAATATTTATGTTGCATATGATATCTAAAAGACGTCTTTTAGATGTCTTGTGTCTAAAAGATGTCTAAAATTTGGATATCTTGTGCAACATGCATGTTATTTGGGTACTGTTTTGCAAAAAAAAATAACCATTACTTATTATAAATTTTGAAATAATATAACGATATTAAACAACATCAGAAAAAAATAAAAGGAGGTGCTAATAATAAAAGTGTAACGTAATTAACATTTTTAATATATTTCTTATTTTCTAGCTTTTTGTTCGATTTTATGTATCATATAACTACTTACATTACTATAGTCGATTAAAATCGCAAATTTACATTTCTATAGGAAACAATAAAATGAAGCAGGATACATTTCATCTAATAAGACAGACTAATTTGCTTATTTAAATACATAAATGGAAACACTGTAGCTTGTAACGAATTATGTTGTTATAAAATTCTATTACATTTTACGTAGATATTATAGTTTACATTTCTGGAATATTTAAATCTTTCATAAATTTTTTCTTTTTTCAGAAAATATTATACATTTAAAATTTAAAGATCTAAAGATTTATATAATTTGTAGAAAATAAAAATTGTTAAATATGTGGATTTTTAAGAAAAGAAAAATCAACTAAATTTCTAAAAAGTATTTAAAAATCTTTCAAAAATGCGCTGAGAATACAATTTATAAGAAGGGATTCTTACAATTAGTTCCATAAACAGAAAAGAAAAAAGAATTCAACAGGTAAAGTAAAATATTTTTCACAAGAAAAGTAATAATAAAAGAGATATGTAATCAATACTTCGACATTTTATGTAATTTTAACTCTGTGACTTTTTTAATATTACTTATCAGCTTTAACATTAAAACATTTTGGAATTATTAATAACAAAATTTCATAATTCGTTACTTCACCTTTTTGTACTTTGTACCATGTTATAGAGATCATAATCATGATCACGATCAAGATCTTCACAATCACCGATTTTCACTCACTTATATACATTCATTTAATAATAGTCACTACTGTCACAGCTTTATTTGTTTGCATTTAAAGAAATTTAAAATAAATAATGTCGTGATGAGACGTTTTTTTCAACAAAAAAAAAAGTCATTTACAATATATACAATTAACATAATTCAAATAACAATTTTCATACATATTCCTAAATGTTTGTATGTGTTTGCATAGTAACGCGGTACAATAAATAAATTTATTTTAGAACTACGTATAATCGCAATTCATTTTATATAATAAATATAATTAATATTCAATTATCAATCTCAATTCTATTAAATATTTGACTAATAACACACATCAAGTATAATCAATTAATGTTTCTTAGACCCTCATTAAGACACACACTTAAATTGTATATTTACCTTCTTTTGTTTCTTGTTTAAAGCTTCTATTAAATTCATTTAATTATTCACTGACATGAAGATGTTATAATAAAACGTATTGATAATTTTCGCATCTGCTCTTTTTCTACAATATTTGTCTTTATTCTATCTCTTTCAGAATGTTGTATACAATTTGTAATTATTTGTTATACAAGGTATTCTAAAAAATATAAAATTTTTTAATTTTTTTATTAATTGAAAAACGTTAGTCCATATATATATTCGTCTTCCGATTAATGTTGCATTTAATCTAATCAATTATGAATCTGAGGTTTACTTAATTTAATATAAATAATACAAAACATGTTACGTACAAATATAATTTAATATTATAAAAGTATTATCATATTTTAAGGAAAATATAAAAGGAACATTTAAATAGATTCCAAATTAGTTGTGATATTAATTAAAAATAATATCAATTTATCTTTCAAAATCCGTTCTCCCTCTCTATATTTTCTTAGAAATAAAATTACTGTAATACATATATTTTTAGAATATCTTGTATAATTCTTAGGTATATAATTAACCTCTTAATATTCATCAATCAATTGAATATGCTATTATTTATGCAAAATCAACACAGTAATATTTTATAAAAAGAGATTTTAAAATAATAGACCACATGTATCAATTATTCGTCATCTCTTTTTTTTTTATAAATCTTCGACTTTGTTCGGTTCTGCCTTCATCTCTAAGATGACCAACTATATTGTAATTTTTGTTCATTCAGTTTTGTATACCTTATTACACTAAATAAAAACATGCTCTTGCTTTTATCTGTAAATCTGCAATATTTATTTGCAATGTAAGTAATTGAAAAAAATAGCCAAAGATTATGAGATATAATTGTGAATCTTTCTAATGAATTTATCGATCTAGATATATTATACATACATTAAGAATCTATTGTTATAGAAAGAATGATTTTTATTTTAAGAAATTATGAAACAATGATTGATGAAGTGCAAAAATTCATATTAGTAATAATCAATGTCTATATTTAAGATTTCATGGTATTAAAATAATATTACCCAGAAAAAAATGTTCTATATATGGACATATTTTATATATAACTGTATATAAAATATGTCAGTTTTTTATATAATTATATATAATTTTATATAATTATATATGAAACTTTTTATTATATAAATATAATAAAAATGCATAATATCATAGATTCTTGAATGATTTGTATCAAATTTCTTGAAATTTAAGGATATGTTGAAGCAAAAAATTAGAGATCCAAGAATTTATTTTCTACGTATTTGTAGCCACTTTTTTATGTATTGAATGTGATATACAAGATTCAAGTTTGTAACATTAAGCGAATCCTACGATTAGTCATGTTGTAAATAGCACTTACACACAGACGATTTACGTGTCATTGACACATCACTACGTACTACTACATCAATATTTCACATACACATAAATTTTCGTATAACAATATATAACATTTTAATTAGACCAAGTCAAAGTCAAGTCAAAGTCAAAGACAAGACTAAGTACAATTTTAAGAACTCCAGACAACAAAAAGTATCTAAAATCAGGTCATAAGACGTATTTTGCATGTAAAAGACGACTTATTAAAGATCTTTGTCTTATGTTAATTTTAGACTTTGTGTTATTTGGGACTTTGTTTCTTCATACAAACTACTAGTCTGTGGACTACTATTTCGTAAGTACAGATTATATAGCTTTTATACAAAGCAAATATTGACACGTGACAGCTTTAGAAATAGTAGTCTACAGACTATATTATAGTCTACTATAATAGTTTGATTATATAGTCTACTATAGTAGTTTGCACGAAGAAATAACGTGAAATTCTTAAAATTGAACTTAGACGTTTAATTAAAGCGTTGTTACACGAAAATTTATGTGTGTGTGGCATACGTGAGTGAGATATTGATCTAGTAATGTATCAATGACACGTAAATCGTCTATGTGTAAGTGCTATTTACAATATTATTAATTGTCTTTAGGATGCCCTTAAGAACTATTGAAATTAGAAAATAAAATAAAAAATCGGGTTTTGTAAAATGTTTCGTAAACAGATTTCTCGAACTTTTATTCTTGAATTTTTATACTTTCAAATTTTTCTCAATATCTTAGATTCATAATTCTTTATGTTGACAAATTTTTAAATTATCCATTTAGTTTTAAATTATCTATTTTTTAATCTATTTAATTTGTTTTAGTTTATAAATCCTTGAATCTCTATATTTCGAAATTCTTTCTTTAGTTTTATGTTCTTAATATAATATTTAAACTTCTAAATTTTAGCATGATTTCCGATATTTATATATTTAAGGCCTGTTTTCATAATATGTGATTACCTAAAGATTAAAGGTTACCAAGGCTGCTTTCCTTTTAGGAGATACTGGGTGCTTTCTATTTGATGACACAAGTCGACACAAGCGTCGTTCTCTCCTTCTTGACAGTCAGAGAGTGACAAAGATAGAATGACATTTGTGTCGACTTGTGTCATCAAATGGGGAAAGCACCTAGTGTAAGAGATACAATGAAATTCATTCACGAATTTTTTTATAATCTTTAATCTTTAAGCCTAATCTATATTCGTCGTATCATAGGCGTCGCAGGTAAACTTGTTGCATCAGCCATGCGTCAATTTTAAAATCGCACGACTCTTGCGATGCTATGATACGACCTTTTATGTATTTATATACGACCTTTTATTTTCAGCTATTTGAATAATTTAGTTTTCCTTTCTTCTTTAATACTTCATATTTCAGTAAATTAATATAAATAATAAAAAGTAAGAATTTACATACATGAAGAAGTATAATTTAACAATAATATAATTTTTTACACATTTGAGTGTTCTGAATTAATATTATTATGGCAAATAGATATGTCGTAAACGTAGTAATGTTCTATTTTGGTATTAAATAAATGATACCTATTAAATTCGTTACTTATGTAAAATATAAACATGCGCAATAAAATATAAAATAAGCGATAAAATATTTAATTGTGAAATTTACTTTGTGCTTTTATCTAATAGAGAATAGACAATATAAATTCTATTTTATAGAGAACGCTTTCAATTGTTGCACCAAAAAAATAATTATCTAAGATTCACAGATTCTTAAATCTTTGAAACTTTAACGTGTCGGGATTGTGTTTAGTTTTGCGGGTTTTAGATTCTGAGCAATATGTAGAAATGCCTGTGAAGCACTACCATGTGCAAAAATCACAGATATTCTGTATTAAAATATACATAAAATTATTGTAAAATAAACTTATGTAGTTAGAATTTTTACATTTAAAAAAATATCAAAATGTAAAAATAATTCATATTCCATAGAACCAATTTCGAAAAGCCAAGATGATGAAATCTGTTAATCTTAGTTTACTAAAGTATTTTAAATAAAATAATGATACGTAATATTTACAATGATATGATAATACTTACAAGTACAAAGCATAAGCATCCATTAGGTTAGGTTGTACTGATTCATATGAACTGAAATGGTTATCATAGTACGCGTATGTTTGACATAGAGACAATCAGTATCTTGTAGAAACAATCATACAATGTTGAGTGTCTCTTCTTTCTTTTTCTCATTCCTTCTTCTTTCTGATCTAAAATATTCATTTTAAAAAAGGAAAGAATTTTCTTTAGCTTAAAACACAAATGTTTTAATACGTAATATATGTAATATATATGCCTTTATCTAAGATATATGGCTTGAAGAATTCATACTATCATGTTTTATAAATACATCTTCATATATGGAAAATTCGTACATCATTACTACCTTATAACAAAAATCAATGTAGGGAGAGAACAAATGTCCTACTTTACATCCGTATGAATTCCCTTTTATCCGTTTTCAAATTGCGTTGAATCGATTGTTCCCATTGTATAATATGCATATAATAAAACGCGAAATCCTGATAACACACACATTTGGAAAAAACAGTAGGAGAAAAACAATGCGGCATCGATGAAGTAAATGTTATTAAGAGGTGATAATAATTAAATATAGGCAGGAGAGAGGTTCAGAGTAAGGCGAGAAATGACATTGTTGCGTATCGTTGCACGTGTTGTTCTTGAGCTCTTGATTATCTGGATGACCATGATGCGACAGTCGTGACAGACGACAACGGCAACGCCGCGTAACCGTTCTGCCGCCATACGCTGCTCCGCGCTCAGGCCGCTCGAGGTGGAGAATGTCTTCGTAGTTGAGAGAGCGGCAGGACTGCCGCCACCTTTGTAACATCTACGCAAAGCATTAAAGTTATTCAAGCAAAATAAATATGTGTGTGAGAGAGAGATTTTAATATTAAAACAATTTAAAACAAGGATCGTAAAAGCCTACACTGGTTCTTGATTTGTCAAAATTCTTAATATAATGTTACATAATATGATAATATTATATATAAATAGACGTTTAATATAAAATTATCGTTTAATATGAGAGAAAGAGAGAGAGAAGATCTTACAAATAGACAAATGGTCTTCTATTAGGTCACCCTCAATATTATTATGAAATTACATTTTAAAACTATAACGCTTATTACACATTTCGGTAATTATGCATATTAAGGCCGACCTCACAAATTTCAATGACCTTAGGCGGTATTTATAGTCCTTATTTCAAAATCGTCTTAAGTAATGTCTGAAGACGCTATTGCGATCTGATTGGTTCATGACATCTCAAGATTGAACTTAAAACGGTCTTGAATATAAGAACTGACTATGAATACCGCCCCTTGACATATGTTGTCATGATCCTAAGGGACCTCCAACAAATTTTAGTCGCCCGTTATTCATTAATAATATAAGTTATAAGTTATAAACGATCAAAGTTAAGTATTACTTGACTAAATTTTATTTTATTTTTAGTATATTGTTGACTCATTTATGTAGTAAAGCCAGAGTTGGGAAGTAACTCGTTACTTATAACGAAGTTACAGTTATTTTTCTTCAGTAAGGGCTATGGCAGAGAACGAGATGTAGTCATGACGTGGGGTAAGACAGAGAAAAACATAGAAGTCGTGACTGGTCGGAAAAGTGCTTCGGTCTCCGAACAATAGTTTTTTTAAGTTTTTGGTAAAACTTTCTCTTTACACAGCCAGCTCCAAACGACCTCCAACTGACCTTGACCCTCAAGGAGGAAAGATCATTGAGCTTTTCTGTCGCTCGTTATTCATTAAAAAATTATTAAAAAAAATTTTTACCAAGGTAATTGTTTCCCTTTACAAAGTCAGCTCTAAATGACCTCTGAGTGATCTTGACTCTCAAAAAGGGCAGGATTATCGACCTTTTCTGTCGCTTGATATTCATTAAAAAGTTAGGAACAAAACAATTTTTATGAATAACACGCAATTTTTGAACATAAGATATATATTTCAACAGTATTTTTCCTGGACAGGGGGGAGATGGAATAGACCTTGCTTTGCGTAGAAAGTCGCGCCCCTTGGCAAGGAAAAAGTAGGATGGACCTCGCTTCAACTTTCCACATGAAGCAAAGTCCACTCCACCTCTTCCTCTGCCTAGAGGTCCACTTTTCACGCGAAGTTAGATCCACCCTCCTTCAATTTGAATGTAAGCGTTAAATGTACTAAGACATTCTATATATGTCATCTTGGAGTCAGTCTTAATAATTGATATCGAAATCTACTTCAACAAATTGCGTTTTATATCAAATGCATCAAATTCTATGCTGAAGAAAGTCCTGTGGTCTCGAAACGTTCTTTTTAGTTATATATAATAAATGTATTTTATCTATATCTTCTATATGGATCCTTCCATTACTATTATTACATATCCTTCGGCTTGATCATTGACTGATTTTTCATATAGTTTTTCCATTACATTACACGAATGAATCTATATTGAAAATTTATAGTATTTACGATGTGAATAATAGATATTTAGTTTTAGTTTTATGATTACCATGCATTCCTTATTTTATAAAGCTTAAATGTATTTCATATTGATTATTATACAAATATATTATTGTCCTAACCTCTTTTCTAATCCTTGAATTTCCACGTCTCGACGTGCATGAGAAGGTGGTGTTGACGTAGGTGTTAGTGCGGATATAGGTGTCATCGTTGGCGTCGAAGCAGGCGTGCCGCTACGCAACGCAGAATCTTTTCGTCTAGACGCGGGAGAAGCCGGTGCCGAGCCGACCGCTCCTGTGTTACTTAGCCAAGAATTCTTGCTGCTATCATTCTCTGTTTCCGTAGGTGAAAGTAATAATCCAGGAGAGAGTAACACAACCGGCACTCGGGCAAACTGCTCTGTTGGTATCCGCATCTAGAAATGTCAACATCGTCATCCAGTTACATAATATTCAAAACAATTAGGGGGATTCTAAAATCGTCTGTATTACTGACTAAACCATATAATTTTTGTATAACAATTACTTTTTTCCTCTTTTACTGATTTGGAAAATCTTTTTCCAGAATTAAAATATACGCATTAATACGTGTCTGTGAGGTGGAGTTTATGCCGAGAACGTCAAAAAATTTCAAAATTGAGATCTTCATTTCTTAGTCCAATATAGCACTTTAGAGCTGTCACATCGTGACAACATTTGCTTCATATAAAAGCTATGCAATCTATTCTTACGAACTAGTATAGACTAGTGTAACATAGACTAGTAGAAGAAACATAGTAAAGATAACATAGACTAATAGAAGAAACAATGTGGAGTTTTCAGAATTAGACTTAGATGTTTAATTAAAATGTTATTATATAAAAATTTATGTGTATGTGTGGCATGCGCGAGTGAGATATTAATGTAATAATATATAATGATGTCAATGACATCATCATAAATGAAGCCTATTGGATAAAATCAGATTAAGCCTATAATTGTAAGCTAATCAGATAATGAAAAACCGGGTCTTAAAAATTTATACTTCTTATGATAGTCGAATGTAAAAAATCTTATACTAACTTTTGAATAACATTTCACGCAGACAGTCCTCTTGCATAAGCGGCAACGTTGTCCCCAAGGGCCCAGTAGACCAAAACGCGTTTTCAGACAAAGAAAACAAACACGTCTTTTTTCCACATCCTCTTTTACGCGCCCTTCTACGGGAAGAGATTCTAACTCGGCTTTTGTAAGAACGCTACGAATATGTACAATCTCGTCCAACGTTAATGACAGCCTTTCGTCCAATAGCATGTCTCCTAACGTCGCTTTCTGCAAAATGTAATTACATTTGAATGTATCTGTATTTAGTCCGTTTTATCTACTCACAAGAGATAATCCAGTGATCCTATTATATGTATAAAGATCAAAATAAAATCACTATATAAAAAGTACGTAATATATCTATGCTATTAAATTCGAAGCATTTGTATATATTTTGTACCTTATCAATATCGTCCCACTCATCATCCGGGGCTTTGTCGTTCTTATTCTCATGTGCAACCGTGTGTGCCAATCGTTGCGCTTGTCTCGATGCTCGTGGTTGTGGACTATAATTCGGGCTAGGATTCAGGCTAATGTTGGGACTTGGACCTTGACTTAACACCAAATCTTTAAGGCCAGCATGTTGCCGACTATGTGGTCTTGATTGTGGTAGGGACGTCGTTCCCGTGAATGACATTTGTGGTACAGTGCATTTTGCAGCGTGTCTTCTCGCAGATGCCCTCCGGGAAGGACATTGCGTTGCCAGGTCGTAAGCTGCAATCGGATAAAGAGGTTTAAAAATAAAATAAGAACCAACATAAGCGATCAAAAGTAAAAGTGAATCTTTAGATCGTTTTATACGCGATTAAATTCAATTTTTGTTAATTTATATTTGATTGGAACACTGACTGGAAATTTCTTCACAAGCATTTTATTAATAAATTTTAAGCAAATTTTCTTTAAGAAAAATTAAATAGACTTTATCTACTTTCTATTATTCACTTTTTCAATATAGTAGAATAACTGAGTTATGTTTTGGATGCACTGTTGTCAGTATGTTATATATAAGAATGGCCGGGAGCATTATATACATTTAAGATCACACCCAATTATTAAAAATTTTTAATTGTTTGATCCAAAGTTTATGGCGTATTCTTTGATTGTTGAGATTTTTACATTAAATTTGATGGTGACTCACATCTGACAATCAGAGGAGTTTTATTAATTTATGTATTAGCTAAGGACTCCAAAGAGAGCCGCAACGTTTTATTGATTTTTGGATGTATTTTGGATGTAAGAATTAAAGGAGTAATTTTAAAAGAAATTTTACTTGATTACTTTGCATACTAATACCCAACAAACTTCAAATATATAATTCAGTTCAAATATTAATCAATTTCACTTTATCTTATAAATCTATTTTATTTTAAGTACAATAAGATTGAATCATAGTGATTAAAATTTGAAGCGAATTGAATCTAATTGCTTTATACGATTCATATTTGAATAGTTCGCACATCTCTAATGATTATTCACACTCGTGATACAAGAAAAAGTTGAACTCTGTTGTAGAGTATTATTAAAAAAATTGTGAAGAGAATGATTTAAATTTTTTACGAAAAAATGAATACAAATTTAAAAAATTCATTTCTAAAATCGCTCATATGTTATAACATATAGCTTGTATACGTAATTGTATTTAACAGAAATAAATTAGAGGAAAAATATTAGAGGAAAAATGAAAACAAATAACGGTAAACAGATAAAGTAAATATATACATGTGCCAATGATCAATAAATATATGATCAACAAAATAAGAGAAAGTTCAAAGATTATTTATAATAATTACATTCTAATTGAGCATCACAGAATCGGTGATATTCGTTCCTGGTTAGACGAAGTCCGCCAGTTTTTCGCCATGGATTTGCAGATCCCTCCTCATCGTCATCTCTATGGTCATGATCTTTATGTTCGTTATGGACACCTTTTTTAGTACCAAAATTATCTTTAAGTTGCCAATAATTGCAGATTTCATCTTCTTCTTCAAACCTTGTTTCCATAAAATTCTCCTCGTTGTAATCATCATCATAATCATCATCATCATCTTCCGCATCCAACTATTTAAAAAATAATATATACATTATAAGATATTATGAATTAAATAGTAAAATATAATATAATAAAGTTTAACTAAATTTAACCGGATATATGTAACACTGAAAACGTTTCCGATTGTTAATCACTTCCATTTTCAACATTGAAGGAAAACGTCTGGTTTACAGGATTTAAAAAATCGATTTTTTTTTATTATATAAATCGGTAATACGACTCTTCGAGAATATGTTTCTAAAATTTTAGAGCGAAATTCGAAGTCCTTTCATTCAGCACTTGTAATGGGAACACGACACGCGGATATACAGGTTGATTCAGAACAGTCCCGTATTCTTGTAAAGACGTGTTCTTGACTGAATTCTGAGACGATTTTTTCTCTATGAAAAATTTTATAGGTTTTACTTTTTAAGATATTTAAAGATAAAGTTAGTGAATTACGGATTGTGTACAGGAGATAAGCAGGCGTGGCGCATTCACTGTCTGACGCGAACATTGACGACAGCACTGTCTGACGAGAGGCACTCATTGCGACACTAACAACTGTCTTAGGTCCGATTACACCAACGTTACTTTGACTTTAAGTGAGGCTTAAGGCCTTAAGGATATAGAGTTATTCTGATTTATACAATACAAGTATCTCCCCTCTCTCTCTCTCTCTCTCTCTCTCTCTCTCTCTCTCTCTCTCATTCCAAAGAAGTTATTCTATAAAGAAGACCTAATATGCCGTAACATTATAAATAACTTTTGGATACAGCCCATTAAAATTTAAAATCAAAGACAGAAGAATATAAATGATAAAGACAGAAATTTGATATCTATTGTATGATAGGCTATGTCAAAAGTATCAGGGCGCTCCTGAACACTACGATTCAAACTTAGGCCCTTTTCAGACAATCACTATCATTGAGTCACAAATATCTCTTTTTGATTCTTCTGTGTTTCGCCTATTTTACAATCCTTATAAAACGTTTCAGTAAATATTCAGAAAAGGGGAGCCATCTCCGATGACCTTGATCTTGACATATGTTGTCAAGGTCGTGACCCTGAGTAACCTCCACCAGGTTTTAGCCGTCGGTCGTCATTCGTTAAAAAGTTATTAACAGTAAAAGTTAGTAATTATTTCACTGCTTTACATGAAAAGTCAGACAACTCTGGGCAGCGAGAGAAGTATCGAGTGAACTGATCAAGGGAATATGACTTCCTCCCTGCCTCCTGCAAAGTGGCGCACGACTCTCACTTTCGACTCTCACCCCCCTCCCCCCTGTAAAGGGCGCGCGACTCTCACCTTCGACTCTCACCTCCGTTCCGCCCCTGCAAAGGGGCGCGCGACTCTCACCTTCGACTCTCATCCCCGTTCCGCCCTTGCAAAGGGGCGCACGACTCCCACCTCCGACTCTCCCCCCCCTCCCTTCTACAAAGGGGCGCGCGATTTTCACCCCCGACTTTCACCTCTCTTCCCCTCTGCAAATGGGTGAACTCTCAAACAGTGGGGGGGGTGAGAGTCGAAGGGGAGAGTCGCGTGACCCTTTGCAGAGGGGAGGGAGGTGAGAAACGGGTGCCATTTTGCAGGGGTAAGAGGGAGGTGAGAGTCGAAAGTGAGAGTCGTGCGCCTCTTTGCAGGGGGTGAGTGAGGATGAGAGTCGAAGGTGAGAGTCGGGGGCCCCTTTACAGGGGGGAGGGAGGATGAGAGTCGAAGGTCAGAGTTATCTGACTTTTTATGTAAAGCAGTGAAATAATTACTAACTTTAACTGTTAATAACTTTTTAACGAATGACGACCGACGGCTAAAACCTGGTGGAGGTCACTCAAGGTCACACATGTCAACATGACAACATATGTCAAGGTCAAGGTCATCGGAAGTGACTCCCCTTTTCCGAATATTTACCAACGTTTCTTACAACATCTATATACTATATGAATAAATATGAAAGGTGGACCTTCAAATCGAAGTCAACAGGTATCACTTTCTTAGTTTGTTTAGCAACATCCAAATTTCTTCCAGATGGTTTCGGCAACAATTCGCGTTTATTGATATCTTCTCCATTCTGTGCTATATCTGGAAAGTCAAATTTATTCTCAATATGATAATTAAATACAGATTGATACTAATCATATCAAAATGCATTAAAATTATTTATATGTTGTTATGTAATGAGATGAAAAGATATGACAGAAATAATAAGAAAAAAATAATAAGACAAAGGACTGTGCCCAGTTTGGGCCCCGACTGAACAGCATTGAGACATATGCCTAAATTCTAAGCAGAATCGTAAGGCTCATAACATATTCCTGTAAGACTTGTAAGAATTTTTAAGTGCTTATACCTTTATACAATATTTTTACAGACAGCTTCTTATTAGCCATAAAATTTATAAGAAATTGTAGATATTTACGAATATAATCGTACGTCTCACGATACACACGCATAAAATTAGAATACTAGTCATAAGTTCTTATATACAAGTTTTACGAGAACACGTTACAAGTCTTACGATTCTGCTTAGAATTGATCTAATAGCTAGGATTGTAAGGCATCAAAAAAGAATTAAAAAACTTCCATATGCACAACTTTGTAAAATAAATCCCTTGAGTGCTATAGCTATTTAAAGTTCGCTATTATGACCATGTATTGTATCACTGCTTTTATTTGATTTTTCGAGTTACATAGTACCTAGGATAAGCTATGGAGGCGTTGAGTGGTTTGCCGCTCGGTGCGACTGATTCGCGATTTGTAGATCCGGGTTCAGTCCACCTGGACCCATATTCTGTACACGTCTATCGACAGTTGTCAGTAGATATGTACATAATATGGGCTTTGCGCCCACATACGCAATTTTTTGCGTTTAAGGAGCCGAAAATGACTTCACCTGGTGATTAAGAAACCTTTTATCACCAGCACCGTTCTAATCCGACGTTAAACTGTAGGTCCCACATATCAGTAAATATATGTATGAATCTTCCAGATTGGGAGTTGGATTTTAGGTTAACAACTTAATTCCAGAAAAAATCCATTATTACTGAAACTCAATAGAGGCCCTATGCTCCACACAAAAGTTAAAAGAATATACATATACACATACATGATGAACTATCCGTTTAACATAGCATACACCATAGCTAAACTATTGTAGTAATATCTATAAAATTTGCGGAGCATGTCGATTATCCTGCGAGCGTGAATGCTTACTATTTAGAAATTTATAGCGATAAGAAATTCTATTGGAAGAATGTCGAGGTAAGTAATGTGATGACGGCAATGTTGCGTAACAGATTCGAAGCTGTCTGTAGAGATGAACTCTCTCACAGCCTAATCTTGAGAGCTTTACACCATTCCTGCAATTACACACATTGCTAATTTCTGTTTCACTTCTGGAGTGTTTTCGAGTTTTTGGAGATTTGAGATTATCTGTCGTATACCAAACGTGACAGCTCCTTCGGGGACATGCGATTACAGACCGATCTCGCTTTGTTCCATCTCTAAAGTGTTTGAATGTATTGCTGTTAAACAGATTATTTATACGCTTCACCCTCTTTTTTCACTACTTGGAACTCGGATAAGATCTCAGATCGGATGCTGAAATTGCTCACTTAGCGACTCAAGAGTGCTGGCTTGCTCAAGATCAGATTCGGAATCGGAATCGGTCTTTTTGTCGCATGCCGCATATTTTATTACGCGACATAGGAACACTTCAATATGATTTGATTTTTCTCGCCGATCGGCACCCTCTACATCACGCGTCGCGATATAGATTCTCGCGGAGAAGATGCTGATCGACGCCTGCAATACTCGGTATTTTCCGACCGCGTACAGCCTGCAGTGAAATTATGTTTTGTTTTAAGAAAAAATTCGAGCACACAACGCCCTCATCGTCGTATACGGATTTCTCTATATAACGGTTTCCGGCAAATCGGCCGGGAATGAAGCACTTTTGGAGGTGCATCATTAAAACTTTGAACATTTAAATCTGTCATCTTACATGTTCATACTTTGTCTTTTGGTTTTCATACTTCCGTCCACGGATTCATTTCAATCCATCGAGATGATGCATTTTTACGATTTCTTTAAAATCATAATCGGAAGCAAAACCTTCTTCTGCCTCGAATAACTACTCATTTTTACAATTCTCATTATATGGATAACTATGTAAATGGATTTGGATTTTTTAATAATCAATCTTTTTTATACTTTTGCTTACATCACATGCATTCCAATAATATCAAATAGATCCCTACGTCATTTTCAATGAGAAAGAAAATAAAACAGATAAATGTATATAAATGAATGATATATAAGAAAATTATAATTATAATTATCAATGATATATAAAACGCGATCGTTTGCAAGCAAAAGTATAAAAAAGATTGATTATTAAAAAATCCAAATCCATTTACATAATTATCCATATAATGCATGTGGTTATGACCTATAGGCGTATAAAGGTAGATGGAGTTAGGTAGGACACTTTAGCGTGTAACCGGATGAATCAAGAGATGTTGAAAATTTCGGTTACGATGTGCATGCTTTTCGTGCTTCACATTTTGTTTTTCGCTTTCCACTTTCTTCTTGAGTGTGACTTGTCTCGTTTATAAATAAAGAGTCCTCATTACAAAAACAATCGGTCTACTTATTTGTGCGTTAGAAATAAGAGCTGCTAAGGACACGCTTTCAAGACAACAACGTGTCTGATATTTATAACAGATATCGTTACAGTCGTTAAGAATTACAGAATAGGCCCCTTAATGTAAGGCCAAAATATTTATTTATACTATTGCTTTTTAATACATTATAAATATATTAATATAAGCACTTACATTTATAGCACAGTTTATAGCTTCTCATTTTCGTAATCATTGAATTTTAATTTTGTTGAACCTTTACTTATTATTTTACTTATTTTTAATATTTGATGATAAATATAGTTATATCAGATTATATTTTGAAGTGAATCGCTTTACAAATATTTATACTCACTGTATGATAATGAGATGAATGAGATGATTACCTGAGACTGTAATGCGCCTTCTACGCGACTTACGATTCCTATTGAAAGGTAAGATCCTGATGTTGGATCTTTCCTTAGCAATCCTTTGCCGTGGCTGTGGTACCGGTGGTACATCTTGTCTCCGTTGGCTCGCTGCTACCACAATGTTGTCGCCAGTGGCCAATGTTCTCTGATCTTCCGACTGCAACCATTGTGCCGCAACATCCTGTGCAGACTCCTGCTCTTGATCTGGTTGCGAAGGTGGTACCTCTCCGAGGACTATCATATGAGATTCACCGCTTATGTTACCTAAAAGAGAAATAAGATATAACCATATAAAATATATATGCATAAGTTTATTTTTCAGGATTAATTCCTGAGATATATATGTATATATATATATATATAGGGTGTCTCACAACTACCGTATTTTCTCTTAAGGACATATTCTTGAGGTAATTTTGAGATGAAAATCCTAATACCGAAATGTTGAGACAATAATTTTTTTGAATTATAAGCTAACTTTAAATGCTTATAAGTCAAAAACCATTTTAATTTTATAGCCTCTATTATTATTTCTGAATTCTTTTAAACATTCTAAGACGAAAATCCTAATACGAAAATATCGAGGCTAAATAGTTTTCAAAATAGTTTTCGAATTACACACTATCTTTAATCAATAATTAAAAAACGACAAAAACTATCGTAGCCTCGACATTTTTGTAGAATAAGATTTTGTAAAATAAGATTTTCATCTCAAAATTACCTCAGAATACCTTCTTAAAAGGAAATGCGGTAGTTGTGAGACACCCTATATATATATATCTTTCTTTTAGTTTTGAGGAACATAACATTTTTGTTAAAATACAAAACTATAAAGAAAACATTTTTTTGAAAAATGGCCAAAAGCATGTTAAAGTAAAGTTTAAAATTTTTTACTTTTTTTATCTGTGATGACTTTTCACCGAATTTGAATGATATGAAGATTGTGCAATTTTGTAGTGTTTTCCATTTCTTGTTGAGTAGTGTTATTCTCTAAAAATGAATCAGTGACTTCAGTGCTACTTATAACCAGTGTTTTCCGTTATCAAGATAAAATTATCTAGATAATTATATAGATGAAGAAATAGTTTTATCTTATTTATATCTAGATTATTAAGAATATAGATTATCTTTATTTTATCTTAGATAAAATCTTTTTCAAATTAATTAAGATTGTAGAAAAGTATTGTAAAAAAATTACTATATAACTTCTAGTAGTAGTAATGAAGAGAATTTTTTTATGATATAAATAAAACTGGAATTAGTATGACACATAGTATAATACTATGTGTAATAGTATAATACATCAATTATGATTCAAAGCGACATTGAAATATTTAGAAGATAAATCTAAGGAATTAGATATTCTTAATTTGTATCCACACACGTCAAACAAATTTTTTTTAAATATGATACATCAGCGCCAGTAGAGCGCCTTTTTATTTGTGGACAACAAATATTAATTCCACGTAGAAATCAGGGTTGGTAAAAAAAACATGTTTTAAATGTGTTTTAAATGGTTTAAAACATGCTTAGTTGATGTTTTTAATGTTTTTTTTTATAGTACTGTTTAAAGCATATTTGAAGCATTAAAAACATATTTAAGAAGAAATACAATGTTTTATTCTTTAAAAAAAAAAAACATTAGTCTGTGTGTGTGTATCGACCCTGGTAGAAACCGTTCGTTAGACGAAATGTAAATTGATAAAACTTTTATTCATAAAAAATAAAGATTAATGAAAATATAAATACATTTTTTGTATCCTAATGCCCAATTTCTTCACTTCCAGATAAGTTGCGGATAATCTTATTCAGGAGATATTTCTATTGAATTTTAGGAGATATCTCTTGAATAAAGTTATCTAGAGGTGAAAAAATTGGGCATAAATCGTTTTACTGCCTAATAGTTAGTTAAAAACAAAATTATCTTAAAAATTATCTAGATAAAAATTTTTTTAATTTTATCTTTTATCTAAATTAATGTAAAGTTAATCATCTTCATCTTATCTAAGATATATTTTTGCGTGATTTATCTTATCTATATCTAAATAATTTTTAATTATCTAAGCGCAACACTGCTTATAACTAATGTAATTATTAACGAATATTTACTGTTTTTTAAGAAGAACTAGAGCAAAATAAAATCATTGAAAATTTATTAATGTCTTATATATCGAGATCAAGGGAAAATTGTACATTTAGTAAAATAATATTTCTAACCTGCTAACTTCTATAATGCACACCTCAACAACCTTAAAAAAAGTAGTGTAATAAATCTCGTTAGAGTATAGAAGTTGTTAGTTTATAATTATTATTTTCTCTATTACACTACTCTCTCTCTCTTTCCATAAGATTATTTAAATGTAAATAATATATTTAAATGTATATAAATAGAATTGAAGTGTTATGTTAGAATTATTATTTTCCATTAGTTAAATTTGAATTATGTGTCATTTTTTTATTTACTAGACATCACAGATGCGAGTTTTGCGCGCGATGTTTTTATTTCTTTACTTTTTAAAAATAAATTTCATTGATGACTTTCTATAATACAAATTATTATTTGTTAATTCCGCAATGACAGTCGCTCGCAAAATAAGCGCAGAAAGAGATCCAATTAGCATCACAGAAAAACGATAAAAATTTACTGGCGCACGAAAAAAATAATTTATATATTTAAATAATTTACTTTTTTACAAC
>NW_017256029.1:268350-270245 GCF_001594055.1 Mycetomoellerius zeteki
AAAAGGAACAGAGAACAGAGGGTTTGTTCGCAAGCTCCAACGTGCTCCAACATGCTCCTACTATAGCTCGTACTCACTCTATCAAGCGCGTTGAAGTGAGTAAGAGCTATAGTAGAAGTATATTGAAACATGTTAGAGAATGCGACGCGAACAAACCCAGAGAATAAGAATTTAAACCTATCAGAAATCATGTATTGTGGAATACACAGTTTCTGATAGGTCGAAATTCTTATTCTTTGTTCTCTGTTCCTTTTATTCTGCGCAGCCCCTAAGAGGCAAGGAGAACTCATATGGAACAAGTACCCCGATTTGTAACAGGAAAGGGGACTCACATAAAACAAGCATCCCAAAGAAATATAAAATCGCACTATAATCTTCATGTGGTGGGCTCTGATAAATATAAATTCATAGGCTAACTACAGGCATGCAGATGCATGAATGTTGGATTTACCATTTTGAATTTTGTAATTTGAACACAAATTTGTTTTCAGCGAGCCAAAAAACTTAAAGATATAAGTCGATATTAATATATGGACGGAATCCATAGTTCGGTCTGAATCTCAAGCAATGTCTTAAGATACTAATACAGCTCTCTGATTGGTTCATGCACTAGCTTAAGACCATCTTGAGTCTTGAGCAACATCTATGGATTCCGCCCTAAGACTACTTTTTGCATTTTAATCCGCCATATTGGTCTCGCCATTTCAAATTTTCAAAATTTGAGATCGGATTCGTCGAATCGATTCGAAATCAGCGACCTCAAAAATACCCTAATATCATGTTTCATCGTGATTGAAATACTTCATGAATTTTGGCAACTTTTTCAGCAATTTATCTCCCACTGCGCGTTGGCTCGAATAGTCTATTATTTTAATATCAATTTAAATTTTATAATCTTGATATTCAATTTGCTTTTTAATATTAGAACGAAATATTAATTCAGTTTAAAATTATTCACATTGAACCTTAAAATTCTCAGTTTCCTTGGTCTTAGTTCCCTGGTCTCCCCTGTCAAAAAGTATTAAGGAATTGAGAGATTTACCCAGTGGACTTATAAAAAATTTAATATAAAATATTTATATTTGTATCTATTGTATTTATATATAGAGACATATTGTTACATGATATTATCACAATATTGTCATTTATTGTATTATCATTTTTTTAAATTATCATTTTATTAGAATTAAAATGCCTATACCGGTCGAAGCTAGATTTTTAATGCTTAAATAATTCAATGTGAATTATATATACAGTGTCCAAAAAGTTTCGGGACACCTGAATGTCATGGAAAGTATAAGTATTAGAGAAAAGTGTTTCAGACAAAAGTTGTAGGGTTCAAAAAGATCTATTTATTGATCACATCCGTTTGACCTTGGGTGGCGTCGCCAATTTCGGGTCAAGGTTACATCAATTTTTTAAAATGGAACACCCCATTTTTCATTGCATATTCTTATAGCACATCTCGAGAGCTTTCCAAAACACTATAATAAAATATTTTTTCATGAAGTACTTTTCGAGTTATGATGCTTGAAAGTTACAGTATCGCCAGCATTAACATTACCCAAGGTGTCCGACCGACGGCTAAAACCTCTTGAATGTTGTTCAGGATCATGACCTGAATGACATTTGTCAAGATCATATTTTCATTCACCTCTTACTTTCATTTTTGCAAAATTCATTTCTATACGTAAAAATGAAAATAAGAGGTACACTCTCCAATGGCCTTGATTTTGACAAATGTCATTCAGGTCATGATCCTGAACAACATTAAAGAAGTTTTAGACGTCGGTCGGACACCTTGGTAATGTTAATGCCGGCGATACTGTAACTTTCAAGCATCATAACTCGAAAAGTACTTCACGAAAAAATATTTTATTATAGTGTTTTGGAAA
>NW_017256029.1:270353-287758 GCF_001594055.1 Mycetomoellerius zeteki
CATTAACATCTTGCTAATATGATGCTTGATTGTGCATCAAAATTATTAAGAATTGCTTGTCAATTTAATTTAATTCGTGATATTATTCCAGTAGTTTAATTGCGTTTATAAGTCCAGGAAACCAATTCGGCGCGCAGTTTGAAGGACTACAAATATGGTATATATGCAAGTACATATATAGTATATATATAATTCACATTGAATTATTTAAGCATTAAAGATCTAGCTTCGACCGGTATAAGCATTTTAATTCTAGTATTGATTGTGTTTTCACATGAAACGATCTAAAATAAAATTCTTATTGTTTATTATTTTATTATCACTTATTTTTATTTATTAATTATTTGTCTTGCTGTTTTATGACAAAACTAACATATCCTATGAAGAATATTTTAAGCCTATTACATCTTATAAATTTAATAAAAAAGTGTGTGGACCAAAATCACTACCAAATGATTCGAATTTTTTTAGAATTACTCTTAAACATATATTATATACTCATTATTAGATATAATTATATAATAACCTTTCATGCAAAATTTAACGGGATTCTGAATAGCTTTTTTTATTTAGGTCTTTCCTGCAGATAATATGAGGAAATGGCTACTCAACAGAATTCCATCTTCATTTACAACCTTTCCATGTACAACATAAGATTTTCTGTTTCAAAATCCTCGCGTATACTGTATCTATAAATTAAAATTTAATAAAATAATTTATTGGCTAGTATTACATTTTATGTGTTAATCATAATATTTTAGTTATGTTATCCAAACATAGCATTGTGAGACAGGAAATTGCTTAGGATTCCCGTTGTGTGGGAAGACTACACATCAGAGTGGAAGTTAAGCCGAATAACCATTTCTAATATTATTTACAGAGATGTCCTGAAAATTAAAGAAATTATTCAAATTAAATTTTGCATTAGAAAATTATTATATATTATACAATTATATCTAATTATATAATACATATATAATTTATATACATTTATATTATTTATATAATATATAATTATGTAATATAAATTTTACTGTATATTATGTATGTTATTTTATCATGTTATCTTATAATAATTTTTAACGCATGGAAAATGTTAAGAAATTTATTAGACAAAATTGTCTATTAGGCTTACTTTCTTATTTTACCTAATTAATCTTGCCAATCCTAAGTACTTTTCGTTAAAGATATATTTCTTGATTTCATCTTGAATACTTTGATTCCGTATCACTTCGACAACTATCATAACCGCTCGTTACATACATCTACAGTGGACCGCACTCTCTGAAAATTTTTATATATTCTGAAAACTATCGAAGAAAAATATTGTAACCTCTGTATCCGCGACAGTATATATGCTACACATATAGTATGTTATATTAACATAAATGATATATATTTCAATATATTTAATATCAATGTATTTTTTATTTTTCTTTCCATGTACATGCATACACAATTTAATAGAATAATAAATATAAAAAAATAGTTATTTAAAATTTTAAAGTTTACCCCTACTGAGTATAATCGAACAAAATCGTTTATCTAGTGAAGATAATTATAAAAATTACGTATACAAAATAATATTAAAATTATACAAAGTTTCATAAAAACCGAATTTAAATTACTTCCCTTATAAGTGTGTCTTTACTTGAAATTCTTTTAGATCTATTTACTCTATGGAATTTACGATATGCATCTTATCGTATATTTTGTGCCTCTATTATAGAAATACTCATCAGAAACACCCTTCGATGGATAATGCACTCATGCTGACATTCGTAAACTAGCTTGTACAACGGCTCAAATAAAATTGACACGGTTTCCTGACAAAATGACGTTTTATTTGTTTTGTTCGATCTACTTATTATCAAGTAATAATTGTTTAGTTTAGACACAACCCTAATGAAATCATTCTACATATATGTACTGCGTGTTGCATCAACATATTGGACAGTATGTTAAATTATTTTGTAAATGTAATACCTTTTCTAGCAGGTATTACATTTATAAAATTAATCGATTGATTATGTTTGTAAAATTGATCGATTGATCACATTTTATAAATGTAATGCCTTCTCTAGTAGGCATAACATTTATAAAATAGCAGACATACTGATCAATGTTGATGCAACGGTACATAGGAAAAATAAAATACAAAAAACTATTGGATTTTTCTAATGTTTCTAAATATTTTAGATACCTTTTTTAATCCACAAATTTTAAAATTTATTAAAACTTTTAAATTTTTAAATCATTAAATTAAGCGAAATTTTGACTCATACATAAATACTTGGACTGCTTAAATTTCGTTGTTACTGATATTTTTTATCTAATTTTTTTCTAGATTTTTTATTTACATTTCAAATATAAAATTACGAAGCTCGAGCTATTCTTGCACGTTTTTTAATCTTTTTGCGTATAATAATTATTGACCCAATTTTTATCTGCAAGAAATGTCCTGTGTTTTAATTGACTTCAATCCAGAGAGATCATTAGAGTTATTTTAAGTTTTAGGATTAATTCAATATTTTAATAAATTTTCACGAGTTATATATAAAGAAAAGACTTATACTTTCCTTTAAATTGCATGTAACAAATTTCTATATATATATTATTTCTTTTTACCCTTTCAGTTTTTTATAAACACAATATACACATTTTGTGAACAATGAAGCAAACAACTGTTCACACTTCTCAAATCACAATAATTCTCCTAAACTTGAAAGTCCTTCACAAAATTATTCACACTGGACACACCAATGATATCAATCGATTGTTGTCCTAGGAACTTTTTAAATAACAAGAATTAACATATCTTTCGAAAATGACGATGTAACAATACTAACAATAATTTCCGGGATAGAATAGAATTCACGAGAAACGGCTGACATCCAACTAGACTGGCATGCCACTATGACGTTTCGGGCAACGTCAGTCCTCCTTCGCATGCTTTCAGTTATTGATCGCACCTACATTGTGTCAAGTTGCTCTCCTCCATATCTCTCTCTCTCTTTCTCTCTCTCCCCTCCCCACTCTCTTTGTTCTGCTATACTCTGCGCCCATAGCACTCCAAATCGTGATTTATCCTACCATATTGTAAAGTGCGATTCAATGTTAAGTTTTTAATTTCGATACAACTCGTAAGAAAGTATATAAAAAATTGAATGTTCAGAAATTAACTCAAAACCCTTAAAATCTATTTTTATGAGCATACATTTTTGCACCCATGATGCACATGCGCATACTCGCGCATGCTCATATGATACAGAATGTACATTATATATATAACAAAATATAATTCGTGCAATAAATTTAACAATATATAATAAATATTATAGTAAAATTTTATAAAACAAATAAAACAAAAATTTTGTAAATAATAAACACTTAAGCGCGCAATTGTCTATTACATGTATTATCCAAAGAACAGAGGATCAAACAGAAGAAAAATATAAAAATATAACAGATATATAAAAGACAAAGATATATCGTAAAATAATCGATTCACAAGTACTGATTTAGTTAACAATATCTTAAGCGTGCAAAAATTTTTAATCGGTAGATACTTCTGAGATAACATATATCACGCCAATGTAACTAATTTCAGAAGAATTCCCCAATAAAGATGTTATATTTACAAAAAAAATTCAATATATTAAAGCGCAACTGATATTTGACTAAAGAAAGAGAGACAGAGAGATATACATGAAATTATTTAATATCTTTGAAACGATTTAATGTAAACTGTCTGAAGACTAATTAAATTTTGATAAGGAGATATATGATTGATATTTTAATAGTTACATTATGTAACTTATAAAACATACCTGATCTTATAATGAACACATACATTGTAATGAAAATAACATAATGGGTGCATCTAATTGTAAGTCCAATTTTAAGAACTCCATGTTGCTTCTTCGTGCAAACTACTAGAGTCTGTAGACTACTATTTTGTAAGTACAGATTGCACAGCTTTTATATGAAGCAAATGTTGTCACGATGTGACAGTTCTAGAGCGCCATATTGATCTAAGAAATGGTAAAGATCTTAGTTTCAAATTTGTTTACGTTCTCGGCATAACTCCACCTCACAAACACGTATTAATGTGTATACTTTAATCCTGGAAAAGGATTTTCGAATCAATAAAAGAGAAAAAAGTAATTGTTATAAAAATTATATGGTTTAGTCAATAATACAGACGACTTTAGAATCCCCAATGGGCAGTTACTTTCAATGGCAAAAAAATTCTCATTCCAAAATTATTTTATATGTAGCTTACTAAAAACGATAAATCTAAGCACATCCTAGGAGATTTATCACGCGGTCATCCAATCGGTTGTGAGCGATCTTTGACCATTGCTGAATGTTGAAAGTCACTCATCTCTACACATTGATGAATTAATTTGATTAATTACTGCAATCTGTAGAAAGTAGCTCAAAAAGTGAGATAAAATATTATCGACTTATGAATGTTTGTATTAAATTGTTTTATTTAAAAAATACTTGTGCGCAATAATTTTCTGCGCTTAACTCTTAAATGCCCGTTTATAATTTTTAATTAGTTTACAATTACAAATGTTATTTAATCATGAAAGAAACATAAATTTCATAAACTAAATCACATTATGATCAATTTTTATGAACACTATACATAGGGTGTATTGCGAATTACGCATGAAGCGCATGATGTATCGTTTTATCCTTCTTTATTATTTGATGAACAACAAGGACAAATGATACATCATGCACTTCATGAGTAACTCGGAACGCACCCATAATGTATTAAAATAAGGTTATACAAAAAATGTATATATACTATTTATGACAAGATCCTTAAAACTACAAAAAGCAATATATTAGTATAAACTTACCATTTTAAAAAATGGTTAAAAAGGGTGCTAAGGATAAATGCTCCTCAAAAAAACTTGTACCAAATTAAAAAGTAAAATTCAAGTGTTTATACTATCTTTATACTATTGTACCAAACGGAAAAATAAAACCCAAATTGTCTTCGATCTTTATTATAATTCACATTATTAATTTAAATACGATGAAACCTAAGTGATATGCATCTGTGTGTATTGTCATTTGTATAAAAGATTTAATATCAACGACAACAACAATGATGACGACGCCGAGCGACGACGACATCGATGATGACGAAGCCGGGCATCGACGACAACGCCGAGCGACTCCGGGCGATTCCGGGCGACTTCGAGCGACTCCGGGCGATGCCGGACTATATACCGGTTGTTAATATCAAATCTTTTATACAAATGACAATATAAATAAATACATATTACTTAGTTTACCATATTTAAATTAATAATATCAATTAATAATGATAGTACCACTTGAGTTTTACTTTTTAATTTGGTACAATTTTTTTCGAGGAGCGCGCACTCTTATATAATTTTTTTTATTTTATAAGTCGCATTATAAATGTACAATTCCAACACAATATAAAAAAGTAGTTATTTTTATTGTTATAGCAGCGCTATCATCTACAAATATATAAGATATGTAAACTTACAAATTGATGTTTCTTCAATCTTAGAAGCATTTTGTCTTGAACCAGAAGATCTTAGAGGTTTTGGAGGCTTTTTTATGCTTTCCATTAATAACTCTCTCAGAGTACTTTCCTTTTGTAATGGTCGTAATCGTCTCTCCGAAGCCTGTATACAATAAAGTATTTTAAAATATATAATAAAGTATATAACTATTTTCTCTATATATGTTGGTTATTGCAAAGAATATTACTGAGGCCTCGGTGATCTGTGTTTGCCCGAAAAGCGAGAGATCCGAGTTCGATCCTTGGCCAATGTAATATTTTTCACAATAAAATTATTTACAGGTTTGAATCTTATCAGCAGCGATTTTATGCACACAATCATGTATCTTGCCTTTTTTAAACATGGTCGGCTTCGAATAAATTCAAGAATAATGGCATGCGCGTCCTTTCGTGACGACGTAGGTGGGGTTTTCCTGAGGCGATACCGTCTTGCCCTGATATCATCCATCAGACTTTCATAGGGTGTCAGCTTGTAGTCTGGGAGACTTCTTTCTTCACGTGAAGACATGCGAGAATCCAAATTAGCTTCTACTTTCTTCAATTTCACTCCTCGCCTTAGCTCGCTAATAACTTGAACCCAAAACCTAGCCTAACAAAACATATTAAAAAAAACACTGATATTATATCATTAAAAAATATTTATATTATATACTTATAAAATCTACAGTACATATGTAATGTATGTTTATTATGCAGAGCGGTCTGGTGGTACAGCAACTGAATGAGTCTAGATGAAATAAGATGAAAACGGAGAATAAAGTTTTTCATATGAGTGTTTTGAGAAAACTTTAAATATTCGCCGGGTACATGTCCCAGTAAACGAGAATGAATTAAAATGGATTGAAATGGATTCAGATTTTCAGAAATATAGATTCACGAATGTTAAAATGAATGCTTTTCAATCCTGAATGCATTTTTATTCATTTATAAGAATTGCATGGAGCATATCTCTATGCCTTTCAATCTAAAAATAATATCAGCTTTTTCTGTGCATTATGAATACTGTTCAATTCAAAATTTTGAATTGAACAGTATTCATAATGCACAGAAAAAGCTGATATTATTTTTAGATTGAAAGGCATAGAGATATGCTCCATGCAATTCTTATAAATGAATAAAAATGCATTCAGGATTGAAAAGCATTCATTTTAACATTCGTGAATCTATATTTCTGAAAATCTGAATCCATTTCAATCCATTTCAATCCATTTTCGTTTACTGAAGTGCACTTAAGTATGTCTTGACTTAAGGGAATGCTGAAGTGACGGCCGAACTTGATCGATATCAATAGTACAAACTTGTTTTAATTTCAAATTAAATATATCGATAATACTGATATCTTTAATTCATTCCTAACATTGTTGTTTTGTCTCACTCAAATGCATATATCTAATTCTTATCTAACATATTGTAGCGCTGTCTCTTGCAAGATCCGGCACCTATTGCTAGACACAATTACTGTTCTGTTTACCATACTGAGTTTTCGCTAAGTATACGTATATTTAATTGATCAGATTTTTTATGTAACCTTTTGATTGTAAAAAAGATTATACATAGTGAGTAACCATTATTTAGAAGGATTCTTATAATTTTGTCAAAATTTTTTTGTTGAAAAGTTGGATGTCAAAGAAGAAGGACTATGTCTATTAATTCTAATATAATATAATGCCTACCCACTAATTCTAAATAATGGCTACCTACTACACATAATCTTTTCTACAATCAACAAAAGGTTACATAAAAAATTCGATTAATTAAATGGTAATTCTAACAATAATCAGTATAATAAATCAAACTAACAAAGACTCCTTATAAATCAAAAGAAATTGGAAAGAATAAGGGCAATAGGAGTCAGGCGCAGAAGACGTCGCGCAAATAATACACCCATAAAGCGTAAAACTTCTTTATTCTACTAAACACGCTTACATGTTTCGGCTCACTTTTGAGACTTTTTCAGAGACAACACAAACTAACATATGTAAACTGTGAATAAAAGTTATCTTGTCATGGTGAGCTCCTCTACATCGAGAATTTAAATGCCAGAAATTAAACCCAAATAAGAATGAAAGAAAAAGAAAAGAAAAAAGAAAGGAAATATTGGAAACATCGAAATAGAGAATATGGAAAACACACACACACACACACACGCTCACCGTGATCACAAAGCACCATGTCGCGAACATTACTATTAATAATTCAAAAACCGATTCTTGATATGTTGGCCAGTCAGTATCAGACACAGTGAGTCACGTTTAGATTTAGCTAGTATTTTTCGAGATTATAAATGAGAAAATCTAACGTTAAAACGTTAATCAATTCCGATAAAATAAATGATATGATTTTTTATTACTTTCCAACCTTTATTTTATCGGAATTGATTAACGTTTTAACGTTAGATTTTCCCATTTGTAATCTCGAAAAATACTAGCTAAATCTAAAAGTGACTCACTGTGTCTGATACTGATTGGCCAGCATATCAAGAACCTTCTTATTTTTAATTTCTGGCATTTATATTTTCGATATAGGGGAGCTCACCATGACAAGATAACTTTTATTCACAGTTTATATATACTAATTAGTTTGTGTTGTCTCTGAAGAAGGCTCAAAAGTGAGCCGAAACATGTAAGCGCGTTTAATAGAATAAAGAAGTTTTACGCTTTATGGGTGTATTATTTGAGCGACGTCTTTTGCGCCTAACTCCTATTGCCCTTATTCTTTCCAATTTCTAACAATAACAATAGAGACAATAATAACTATAAAGAAGAAACCAAAAGAAGGAGGTTTTTCATAGTACCATTTTTTCCTAAAATATATCAGAGAAAATTAAACACTTTTTTAATAAGAAACTATTTACTATATATAAGCTGTGACGTGACGTTTTTCGTCTATCACTGTTTTGCGAATAGGTCGAGTGGATCCTGCGTCCTTCCGGTTTGTGAGGACGAACGCCAACTTTCATGCGCCGTTTTAATTTCTTTAATTTTGTAACTTTTTGCAAAAATTTTGACTAGCAATAACAGCCGCGAGGATCGACTGTGTTCTTTTGATCCAATATATACAAATTTATTTACAAAGTCTTGATGCTTCCCTCCCTTTACCATCATTTGAAGTGTTTGTATATAATTTTGATCAAGCTTTTCATATGAGATTGAACGGTCGATTCGTTAAGTTCAACGAGCGATTAGTCTAGGTGTTTTTGCCATGTTATTTCATTACTTAATTTTTATTAAAATAACAACAACATTCGAGGCTAATGAGAGTCAGCGCGGAAGGGAGTGCACAAATTATTAAAATATAAAAAATACTCTTTACTCCATTTGATGTGCAGGTGTCTTCTTTATTCTAAATTCTTGAATGTTTCAATTCTCTTTGGAGTCCTCATCAGCAATCTAACATATTCTTAATCTATACTGGTTTAACAATCAGCCAAGGTAGAGTCACTCACAGGTTGCCAAAACTGTAGTGGATTCTAATTCAAAAACCATTAATTTATGAAAATTCAACTGAATGAGCAAAGAGCAACTCACCTCGACAGACGTTAACCATGTATATTTATTATTTCTAATAATTAGACTTAGTATTAATAATCCTTCTTTTGTATAATTGACCATGTTTTTAAAAAGTAAACTAAATTTCAGTTTCATTGATATAAAATTTGATTTTTTCTAGTGCTTATAAACTAAATTATCATGCTGCATGCATTCATGCTCAATTTATATTAAATTCATTTCATTAATTTTAAACGAGATGTATACTAATTAAAGTTAAACTTAATAATGCAATTATAGTAAAACAAATAACTATAATTTTATTGATACGAACGTACTTGTATAGCTCTCCAAATTCTAACGTCCGTCTATAAAAATAAATGCTAATTAGCAATTTCGTTGGTAAAATTATACATAATTATTAGAAACAATATATTATTTACATATTGTTTCTATATCTATTTTTTTTTAAAACATGTGACAAGAAAGTTATTAAAAATTATTTAAAATAGAAGATTTAATATGCGTTTTTTTTTCTATCACATATACTTCAATAATTTGTAAATCAATAGCTTTTTCGTAAAAACATGAAACACCATTGTACAATTTATGTTTTTTATTCATCATCAGAAGAACTTACCCAATCATTGAAATCCACTGTATTAATGTTCTGCAATGAAGTTGAGCTACGATCTACATTATTTGGATCAAACAAATCTTGTGATTGTTTGTTGACGACTACTCTCTCCAGAAACTGAGAGAGATTAAGGGCCTCTTCCACAAACGCTTGTATCATATTTCGATAATAATTATCAGCATTTTCGTGTAAACTTTGAGCATGCCTTGCACATGTCTGAAATATAAGCAGAATCTTTGCAGTGTCCTTTAATAAGTATAATTTTACAGAATCTGTCACAAATAAGAAATTAAAAGAAAAAAATTATATTTATTATGTTTTTTATCAAATTAATTTAATTACTCAAAATTTTAATCAACTTCGAATTTATTTTGCTCTCCTTGATTATTAATTGTTTTACCAGACTGTAAATCGTATCAACTTAAGCAACACATTAAAAATTAAAATTTAACAAATATAAATTTACTTGGAGAATAATCTTCAAGGTACATGAGGGACTATCTGTGTATGATTCGGTAGGTTTCGGCATCATATAATCCTCTACATCAGTGTCACCAGAATCTCGCTCAATGCCTTCATCATCAGTTTCTTGTAGACGTTCTTCCACATCACCTTCATAAACTAATGATATAATCAAATAACATATATCTCAGTTCTTAAAATATAATTTAATTTTAATTATTTATTAATTTAAATTTTCATTAAAAAAAAACGTGATTAGATACATTAGGTACTAAAGAAAGTAGAGCATAAAAAATTTGTTTACCTCGATTACAGTTTGTCATCGATGTAATAAGAGCTTCTAGGTCTGGTAATAATGCTATTTCCTCTCCTGCATTAGAACCAAAGTCCAAGGCTTTAAAAATTGCCATGCCTAATGAAAATACCACCTGCACGAGAAATTGTAATTTATATTTAAAGAGCAACTACATATACATATGTATAATTTATTGCAAAATAGGATTGAATATTTCATTATAAAAAAAAACACAAAAATATATTTAATGGCTTAAATGATTAAAATCAAATAATAAAACAATAAAGGAGCTAAAAACCAAAAAACAATTTAATATAAAAAAATTTAATATAATCTAAACAAATGTTTCAACCATGAGGTCATTATCAATAGGCACGACAAAGCAGCTAGCCTGCTCGCCGAGGAAATGAATATGATTGATTGTTACTTATAAATCCAACCAATCACATTAAATCGCTCAACAAATAGGCTAGCAGTTGTGTCCGGCTTGAACGCGCCCAATGTTAACAAAACCAGTAATAATTCAAATTGAGGCATAAATGAAGTCACGTAATATTACAAATTATAAAAAATAAACAAATCAAGACTGTTCTTCACATTGTAAAAATTTTTTCACAGAATCAAAAAGCTCTTATAGATCTGATCTTTATAGTAATATTTTTACAATCAACGCTTTCAATATCAACGTATTAAAACAAAACATACATAAAGCAAACATAATGCATAGGTGATGGTCTTGCTGTTAAAACGTGATTGTGGATAAAATCAAATCATATGGTTGGTGTAACACGATTATTAATAATACAATAAATATGTACCATTTCTCAAAAAATTAAAGAAATGGAAAAGATAATTCAGAAAATCAATATGTCATAAAAATAAAATGGCGAAGAAAAATTTTTGTGAAGAACAGTCTTGATTTGTCTACTTTTTACAATTTATAACATTACACGACTTCATTTATGCCTCAATTTGAATTATTATCGGTTTTGTTAACATTGATAATAACCTCATGCTAAGTCGAAACATTTATTTAAATTTATCAAATTTGTTGGCGCACGTAGCTTCTTATTGTTTTAAGTATTTGAATTTCATTATAAGTTATACATTTACCTTCTCTTCCGAAACAAGAAGTGGTTTAGAGCCTGTAATAAAAGTTATCTTGTTTATTATCTTTAATATTACAATAATAGTTTATAATTTATAAACTAACACAACTTTACATGATTACTTCTGAATTCTAGAATAAAACGGTCACCTGCTAAGTTTTCAAGCCAAATATCTCCATCTTTGTGAAGTATAATTTGCGAAAGTTCTGATATCTCATAGAACTTATTTTCCGTTAAGCGTAATAAACCATTAGCTATCTGATAACATAATGCCCATGCTCGTTCTTGATTTAGAGGACTATCGAATATTAATAAAATATCCTGGAGATTTAAACAACCACACGAATCTAATTTACACTTAGGTCGCGCCGAAGCATCTTCTTTTCTGTTTACTGCTCTTTGTGGCTCTTCAAGAACTGTAGCTTTTTCCTCATTATATTCTGAGCTATTCTTAGAATTGGACATTGTGCAATTGTTTGTTCTTTAAAGATAATCACTATGTCAATTTTGTATGCATCTGCTTACTATTCTTAGAAATTATTTTATACATAATCTTTGGTATTGTACAGAATGTCTTGTGTGATACATCATAAATGTCTATGAAATTGTTTATGTTAATTAACATATATTACATCAGTATATTCATAACATTGTATCAAATGTTCACAGTTTATATTAGAAGAATTATGCTTTTCCATCCATAAAGAATGATATTTTTACTTTTCTTGCAGAGTATATTAAAATTATTATTCTAAATTAACAGAAGATACAGTAAAAATTGTATATTATCAATTGTAATTCCCAATTACCTGAAATATAATAATAGTACATAGAGACTTTATGTACACATCTTTATACAAGATGTTAAAAAAAAACCATTCATTTATATGATACATAGTACATAACATACTGGGTAAAAAAGTCTTAATAAATATACATATATAGATCAAAAGCTCAACTGTTTCTGAGATATGAACAATTTTGTATATTAGTATCATAACTAATTAATTGTCTTCTACGTGTCACATACGACATGAAAAGAGAGAAATTGAAGTAAAGATAAATATACAGTATAATGCCACCACCTCTGATTTTCCTGTAATTTGTGTGTTTCCATGCATAGAATACATTCTGAGGAGGAAAATCGTTAATCAAGACAAAATTTTTTGATGTCGATAAGTTGGAAAATAATAATTTAATGATATTTTACAACTCTGCATACTTATTAATGTTATCATTTATGAGTTAAATATGATTAAAATATAACCTTTTTAACCTAATGTTGTCATTAATGTTGTTATTTATGTATTAATGATATCAGTTCCATTATAAATTAAGTATAAAATAGGAAATTTAGTCAAACAACTTAACAATAATAAGAAAACAATTTATATAATTATAAGTTGTATAATTATAACTAATTTAAAGTAACTCGACTTATATTTTACATAATTATATAAGAAAATTCGTGTTTTTAATTAATTAAAGCAAAGGATATGCAGATATACGTACATTTTGAACTATCTTCTGCTATAATTTAAATTATGTAGTTTAGGATTCAAAATATATAGCTGCATATTCTCTGCTTTAATTAACTAAAACACGAATTTTCTTATATAATTAGGGGAAGAATAAAGGTAACCCCAGACGGCGAGGATCTCTGGAGAGACACTCGAATTTCTCAGCGACGCGTAGACACGTTTCAACATGACGCCTTGTTTTTGCTTTTGGCTCAATTGCTGAGAAATTCGAACGTCCGGAGATACGCGCCATCTGAGGCTACTCGAATTCCTCTCCTCCCTCTCCCAGTTGTAATTTTCTAATATTCAGTTATGATTAATTTATAACTGAACTAATATTATTAATTCATAAATGACAACATTAATGACAACATTATGTCAAAAAGGAATATATTCCTTCTCGGAATATATTCTATGCATGAAAATACACAAATTTATAAAATTACAGAAAAATTGGAAGTGGGGAAGAGTTATACTGCATATTTACCGAGATAAGTAGTACTGATAGCTTATTTGATTGAGAGAATTACAGCTCCAATAAGGTGATCTCCCACAATGCCTATCCAATCATAATCCCTGATCAATTTACTGATTCGATGAAATTTTTTATAATAACTCTGGTAAAAAAAAGTTAATAGAGAACGATTGAGAATGATAGGATTTCTATCAATTTGTATCGTTTTCTATAAGTTTATATCATTTTCTATCGTTGACCTCGCGAGCATTACGGTTGATCACATGTGCATCCTATCGTATTTTATCGAATTCTATAAGATTCTATAAGATCTGATTCAAATTAGTGAATTCACGAACCAGATTCCACATTCAAAACGATATGATTTTTCTATCGTTCTCTAACAACTTTTTTTACCAGGGAAGGTATGTACATATGGAATTGAATGAAAATCTTCAGAACATAGTTTGTAAATACATAGGTAAATCTTCACATCTCGCATATAGAAGTTAATAAGTTAGATGATACTTACAAAACTGTTTGCATCTCAGAAACGGTTCAAGCTTTCAATCAATGTTCACTAAGACTGTTAACTCAGAATCAATATAGTGTGTACTATCTATCATATAAATGCTTGATTTTATTAATATATATATAATGAATAAATGAATGATTCTTTTAACATTTTGTATAATGCGTTAATACAGAAGACTATCCCTAATCAAATTATAATATGATTTATAACCACGGAATGGAAATAACGCGTTACATGTTACGTCATTACCATTACAAGTTATTTTTGTAACGAACTAGTAACGAACTAGTAACGGTGTTACCTCTTTTCTAGTAACTATAATAGTAACATAGTTATATTTTTTGTGGTAACGGTACTTAAGAAATTTTACATGTTACTTTTATCGTTACTTATTATATTTTGAACACATTTATGACATAATTTTTTATATATTCAATCTTCAATCTTTGGCCAGTATTCATAATTCGTTCTTACTTCAAAACCATTTTAAATAATGTCTTAAGAGTCTAATATGACTCTGTTATTAGTTCATGACGTTTTAAGATTGCCATAAACCAATTAAGGTAAATTCCCAATGGCTGGACGTTTAAGTGCAGGTTGTCACAAATAATACAATTTATAATATCAGAAAAGTTTGTAATATAAATATCTCTGGTTCAGGCGTTATCCTATGAGGTATACAATAAACAGTTTTTATAATTTTTGACAAAAATAAGACATTATTAATATAATTTTTGACAAAAATAAGACATTATTAATATAAAGATTAATTTAAATTAGCTGTCTTTTGTTATTAAAGATCAATTTAAAAATAAATTTGATAACGATTTGTCACCATTTTGTCAAATCATAGATGCAACTTCTTCAATACCAAAATATTTTAATACAAAAATATTTTTTTAATACAGAAATATTTTTTAGGTCTACTTTTATACCAATTAATAATCAAATATAGGAATTTTCTAGTATCATCACTGCTTATTACTTTTAGTAATATTTGAACAAAAAATATTGTAAAATTTTTAGACTGATCTTTTTTTCAGCATTAAAAAGATAACAGAAAAATAACGAATCGTTACTTTATAAGTAACGATAATGGTAACGAGTTACTTTTTTTTGAGAATCAGTAACTAATCAGTAAGTAGTTACTTTTAAAAAGTAACTTTCCATTCCCTGCTTGAAACAGGATAATAACACATCTGATATTCCAATTTATTTCTTAAAATTAGTGAATGCAAATATATATTTTGTGTATTACACAAAAGTAAATGTGGTGAATATTTCACAGAATATTGCTAGAAAAACTTCAATAGAAAAACATAAATAGAAATTAAATAAGGGATCAAAAATTTCATAAAAAAATGCAATTTCTTATATTTTTACACATAGCCCATTTGTTCACTTTATCCAAATATTTGAAAACATTTAAAACTGACGTAGTCTTTACAGAATTACAAATAACAATTCAAAATAACAATAAATTAAATAGCGAAATGTCGAATTTTTGAAACATTGGATAATCAAAACAAAATCATAAATTTCTTTTGTAAAATATTGTTTTTTAAGAAGAGATTTTACTAAATATTAATGTTACAATTCTTTTTGTTTCATTTATATACATGTTAAATAGATAAATGTATTTTCTATAAACATGCTATTTTTTGTTCTAAGATATTTTCTAATTATGTATTGTTTTGTAACTTCTTAGAAACATATTTTAAAAATAATATCTTGTATGTGTATGTTTAATTTAAAAAGTGAAAAGAATATGCACATATACAATTAGTAAAATATATATTATATCTTCTGCTATTATAATAACTAATAAAATATTAATCTTAAAAATAAACAATAGAGTACTCTGTGATTTGTTGTGCTATAATATCATAATACATTATACGTAATTGTCCAATTGTTTGATATGATTCAAGAATATCAGAGTCTATTAAAGTAATATATATTCGTGATCACAGTAAGTATCCCAGCAAACGAGAATGGATTGAAATGGATTGAAATGGATTCAGATTTCCAAAAATATGGATTCATGAATGTTAAAATGAATACTTTTCAATCCTGAATGCATTTTTATTCATTTATAGGAATTGCATGGAGCATATCTCTATACCTTTCAATCTAAAAATAATATCAGCTTTTTCTGTGCATTGTGAATACTGTTCAATTCAAAATTTTGAATAGGAAATGCAGTTTTTCAATCCAATTGCATCTGCATCCAATTGAATCTAATTGAATCCAATTGAATCTAATTAAATCCAAAAAAGTATTCGCTACTTAAAATATGTATTCGGATAGAAAAAAATTTCAATCCATTTTAATCCATTCTCGTTTACTGGAATAGCAAGTGATTTGGTACATATATAGTCGTATCAAGTGCTCGATAAATTAGATAAATGTTACTTACGTGGAAAATGCTCAAGATTCCTGTCTTTCACACCGATTTTGATGAGATTAGGCTCATTCGATTGGTTTTTGTACGAAAGGAACTACCTTGGCAAAAAAAGTGTCGATCTGCTCCGTAGACCGAAATATTAAGCGTTAAGTTTGACGATTATTAAGGTTAGAAAATCTGTCAGCTGCGAAATACTTGAAAATAGTCCAACACAAGCATGTACTACAGACACTGTGCCACTGCGCGATACAGCGCGATAGTGCGGTGTGCAGTCACATTCATTGGACGCATTCAGCAGACTCAACAGTTGAGTGAGCGCTCGCTACTATTGATGTATTCTTCTAGATCTAAAATTCTGATTGGATGAGCTAAAAGAATACACCAATAACAGCAAGCGCTCACTCAACTATTGAGTCCGCTGAATGCGCCCATTGGCTGCGTTCAGCAGAACGTTTGTTTTGCAACTGTTGGAAGTTTCCTTCGCGCTAATTGGATCATACTTTTAGATCTAGAAGAATGGTCCTATCTCAGCAGACAATGGCTGCGTTCAGCAGACTCAACAGTTTTGCAACCGTTTTATGATTGTCTGCTGAGATAGGACCATTCTTCTAGATCTAAAAGTATGATCCAATTAGCGCGAAGGAAACTTCCAACAGTTGCAAAACAACCGTTCTGCTGAACGCAGCCATTGTCTGCTGAGATAGGACCATTCTTCTAGATCTAAAAGTATGATCCAATTAGCGCGAAGGAAACTTCCAACAGTTGCAAAACAACCGTTCTGCTGAACGCAGCCATTGGTCGCGTTCAGCAGACTCAACTGTTGCGGACCAGATTCACTCAATGGGTGCGTTCAGCAGAACGTTTGTTTTGCAACTGTTGTAAGTTTCCTTCGCGCTAATTGGATCATACTTTTAGATCTA
>NW_017256029.1:287941-312980 GCF_001594055.1 Mycetomoellerius zeteki
CCGTAGGATTTCAATGCTTTCGTTCATACTAACTTGCCGTATTAGTATGAACGAAAGCATTGAAATCTTATGGTTGAACCTTACCGGCATAAGTTAACGGTTACGGTCATTATAAATTAGGCTTTACCGAGCGATTGAATATAATTGGTTGAATCTATAAGTAACAACTATTATGTTCATTTGCTCGGCAAACAGGCTAGCCGCTTTGTCAACTTGGACGCGCCCATTGGTATTTGTGGATTCATGAATGGGTGCATCCAAGGTTTGTTCGCGTCGCATGCTCCAACATGCCTCCAGAAGCACGACCGCTCATTAAGCGCTCAGTGAACTCTTGCATCTGATTGGCATATTCCATTGGAACTAAAAATATAGACCAAACAGATACAAGAGCTCACTGAGCGCTCAGTGAACGGTCATAGTATTAAATGCAACCATTGGTCGCGTTCAGCAGACTCAACTGTTGTGGAGCGGATCCATGTGTGCTCGCTGCTATTGGTGTATTCTTTTAGATCATCCAATAGCAGCGAGAAATCACTGATCTGCTCCAGTCTGCAACAGTTGAGTCTTCTGAACGCGACTATTATAATGCTGGATTCACACTGCATCCGATTTTCGTCGTACGACGCTCACAATCAGAAAACAGGATTCCGATGAATTTTGCTTCGTATTATCGGAATCCTGTTTTCTGATTGGATGCAAAGCGTCGTACGACGAAAATCGTATGCAGTGTGAATCTAGCATAAGGCCTGAATCAGATTACGCATTGAAGATTGAGATCGAAGATTGAAGATTGAAATTTGACCAATGAGGGCAAAGGAATTTTAGCTCCTATTGTTTTGATTGGTAAAATTTCAATCTTTCAATCTTCAATCTCAATCTTTAAGTCCGGATCTACAATAGGTGTTAAGACTTAAGCCGTAAGAAATTGACTAATTACAGTCGAATTTGAGGAGAATAATCGAATACGATTCGTCCAATTCTTATGGCTTAAGGCTTAAAATCCTATTGTAGATCCGGGGTAATGTCTAGTCTGATTCCGGCTTAAGTCGCTTCACCGCTCATTGAGCGCTATATAACCTTACGGCCCAAACATGGCATTAGAAAAATAGTAAACAATAATAAATAAGTAAGAAATATGATATAAAAGATTATCTATAATAGATAAGTTATTCTACGTTACGAATTATAATAAATAACATATTAATCAGAGATTAATCCTTTTTTTACTCAGTAAACGCTCAATGACCGTCGTCGCTTCTGAATGCACCCAATGCACCCATTAAGAACCAATCACTAGATGAACCAGTTGCATTCCGAAACTCATCGAAACAAGTGTTGCAACCGTTCTATCCACGACTGTACACAGATGCGACGTTTTGATTGGTTAATTCGTGACGACGCGGCGCGTTACGCGCTCTTATGAGCGACACACATCACTTTCGTTTCAATACGCCAATTTTATCGACAGTTTCGCCAAATAAACGTGATACTTAGTTTTTATATCGCAAAAATGGACATCGATGTATACATACATATAAACGTTAAAATGAGAAAGTTCAAGATGACCGCTTTCAAATTTCTCTCTGGATAAAGTCTATGCTCTCACTTGATTCAATTTAGTTCGCCATGTCCGCGTTTAGACTTACTGGCGCTGAAAATCGTCTTCTTTTTAGAAGGTGGACCCTCTTGCTTTTCTTAAAGCTATTAAATTTTCTGATGCAATCTTTTTGGAATAGCGTGTGGCAGTAAGTTGAAATTAATTTGTTCAGTTTTCTGAAATGCTTTATATCGCTTAAGTTTTTGTTAAGCAAAAAGTTTTCTTCATTTAAGAGGACACTCTACAATCAGAAAAATGACGGAAGAAGATTCGGTACGTAAAATACAGTGTGCGAATTAAGTTGAACATAAATATGTGACATGACGTGCTGTGCTGTTCTAATTCAATATTTCCTATTGAAGTAATACATCAGGTTTTACTTTTTTTTTGTTATTTACGAGGGATTGTCGATGTGTATAATAATGTATAATGATATTTAGAAAGCGAAAGAAATTCCAACCTCAAAATTTTTACTTACTGGAGATGTTAATTATTTAAAATTGCAAGATTTTTTTATAACAAAGGATCAACGTTATAAGCTATTTATATGCTATATTCATACTTTTTTTATTAATACATTTATTTTTATCGAACTATATATATATATATATATGATCTGTATCATAACTCATTTCCATTCATAAAAAAAATTGCTAGGTATTTGATCCAACCTTGAAAAAGAAGAAAAAAAAGAAGAAGACTACTTTCGATATAGATGCGGCTTTCAATGAAGGAAGCAGCGGTGGTGATACATCTGAAAACACTGTTGATAAGGAGAATCAGGAACCTGAGCCAACAATTGTGGAAGATGATGAGGCATTGGATTTGGAAAATTTTGGTAAAAAGAAGAAAAAAAAGAAAAAGGCATTTAACTTAGATGAATTAGAAGCAGCTTTACCTGATACAAAGAAAGAGGTAAATAATTTTTTAAAAGTTTATATTGGATATATTTAATAATTTAAGCTTATTTATTATTTATCATTATTCAATTTCCATTTGTCTTTGTATTTTTTAATAACAGATGTTTTGATGCATTAAAAAAAATTATAAATTATATTCAGTTATGAACATCTATAAACAAACTAAAAATTAATTATATTTTATTATTAACATTATTTCATAAATGTCATAAACATTTCTAAGATTTAATATATAAAAATAATGAGCTTTTATAGGAGGAGCAAGGATTTTTTAAGTGTGGATAATTATTTACTGGTCAGTTGTGAAACATTTTAGATAAATTACACGTTTCTTTGTATATTGTAATAAATCTAAATAAACGAAAATAGTGGCTTATAAGAGTCGATGCTCAGATATCAATGCATAAAATTACAAAATTTTAATTATACATTATTAAATTTGCATTAAGAATGTCAAGATGACAAGAGATGATTAGTAATGTTTATAAAGATTCCATTTTTACATATTTCTGTTATTTCGGTTTTTTGAGCCTTCTTCAGATATCCAAAATAGAAAAATTAAATAGGAAAAAGCAACAATATCTTTACAGTTCTCATGCTAAGTTAATCAAGAAACTACAGAATTGCTCACAAAACATTTTGTAAGCACTTTTGTGGTTTCTGGATTAACTCAGCATGAGAATTGTGAAGATATTGCTATATTTTTTTGTTTAATTTTTCTATTTTGGATATCTGAAAAAGGCTCAAAAAGGTAGCCACAAAAGATGTAATAACGAAATCTTTATATACATTGTTAACTTATCTATTGTTATCTCGATATTCTTAATGTAAATCTAATAATATATGATTAACCCTCAGTTACTGTATGGAGTATGGCATACCCAGAACGTTAGAAAATTACATAGCATTTGCAGAAACTGGGAACTGAGATATTGGATGTAGGAAGAGAAAAAAGTTAAATGTTCAATGTTTACTTTTCCCTACCTAGTATCTTCAGTTTGTGTGAAAAAGCAGTAGCAATCATACTTTTTCTATAAAAAATCGTGCAATTTCATTTGCTAAAATAAATATATTTATGCAGGAATATTTTGACACATGTTTTTAATTAAAATATATACCTTCAACAATTCATTTCTTTAATTTCTTTATTTTTATCTCTATATTAAGTACGATTAATAATTTTTTGAAAGAAAGTATTTTTCGTGATAGAGTTCGAAAAATTGACTTTTGCTCATTAAATATTTTTTATAATTTATAATTTTTGGTAGTTCTACTTATACAGAGTTCTTCTTTAAATCCTCCAAAATGAAGATTTTATACATTTATTTAGTGCATTTTACCGAAAATTATAGACACTTTAACATAGATAGGGTATGCTACAACCCCATGCGGTAAGCAAGAGTTAAAATTTTATAATTTTTATACGCATCCCGACATCCGCATTGATTCTTATATGTTCTTATTTTTACTTATTTAAATTTATTATTGTGTAATAAGACTCATAATCTGTATTTCTTTGTGTATTATATAAACTTGCGTGTTCATGTGAACCCTATTACAACTTGTATATGTTAAGTTGGATTTTCAATGATGATATGAATTAAAAGTAAATTGTAAAATAAACTACAATTATTAAATTGTTTACGCCTCTAAAAATGACTCACGTTGACATTGATCAAAGTTATCTTCAACAGAAATAGAAAATGGACATATTTTACATATATATCTCGTTATGTATCCAAGAAATAGATTAAATTATATATATATATTTGATAAATGTGGGAGTAAAGTGGTATAATAAGGTGTCCAGCGTTCCTTGAATATCCTTGAATCCTGGAATTATTTTGGAATTTAATGTATTCTGGAAAATCCTGAAAAACCCCTGAAATTTCAGGACTGACTTGGAATTTTTATTATTCTTTCATTTCAAAGAAATTGGATCATGACAAAAGAAAGAAATAAGAAATATTTCCCGTGCGTACACAAAAACTATATCGGTAACAATCAATTTTATGATGATTTTAGATGAAAAGCAAGGGCGGACATCAAATTAATAATTTAATGGAGCGTCAATAAACTAATAATTTTATAAGGTGATGTTTGTGATACGTTAATAAAGAGAAGCTTTGGGTATATGCCTTTTTTTAATGATGCAATAAGGAAAGGTACTAATAGAAAACTTGAATTTAATGTCTATAAAATAGCAGAAAAATTATTGTTTGTGTTGAATATTCATTTCAGATTATTTATAAAGCATTAAATCTATTGTTCTAAATTTGTTTACGTTTTAATTATTTTGTCATATAAATTCTAACTTGACATATAATATAACAATTATATATATAAATATAATATGACATAATATATACAAAACATATAATATATTTCATGAATCAACAAAAATTAACTAATGAGAATTAATCGATCTCGAAAAATCAGGATTTTTATTTGGAATATCCTAGAATTATCTATTGAATTGACTAACCAGATATCGCTGGACACCATGTATAAATAAAATAATACAAATAAATATGACTTCCATTCCTTGCTTTTTCATATGTATGAGAGAGGAGAAGATTATAAATATTTGCCATTTTGAAAAAAGATATCGCGATCTATACTAATTTATAAAGTCCTAGGTTAGTGTTTATCTTAAATTTTTAGGAATCTTATTTATTTTACAGGAACTTGTAGAGCAACAGGTCGAAGAAATTGTAGTAGATGATGATTTTGATTTAGATATGGATTTCTCAAAAACAAAGAAAAAGAAGAAAAAGAAGAAAGATCTCGATGAATTAGTGGCTGAAGAAGAGCGCAAGGAGATTGAAGACAAGGAGAATGGTATGTACCAATAAGAAATGATTTTTACCAGTATGTTTTTTGCATCTAGTTGTTTATGTTATCCATTATTTGTTAACATGCTGCACTGAATCTGAGCGAAGTGCAGAGTATGGTAAGACATTATGCTTGATGTACTTTAATTACGTCGACTATGCATTTAATTATTCCTGCACTTATGCATTTTTTATGAATAGAATATATAGAATAGAATAGAATTTATTATACTTCAGCATACACAGCCAAGAAGAGGACTTGGTTTACACATACAGCCTTAACCCATTCATTTATCCGTACCTCGCCTGCGCGTTACTACCCATTTCTATATTACTGTTTTTACTATTTCTTGCTACATCCAGTTTTATCCTGTATATTCATATTATTTGCATTCTTTTATTCATACCTTATCTGCTTTTATTCTATATCTAATTCTAATACTGTAGATTAAATTAAACTAAATTAAAATATCTAGACTACAGCTTTAATCAGCCTATAATTGTTACTTGCTTGTTATCACACGCTTTTATTTTCTTTGAAATTTACTCTATCTATCCTTGTTGCCTCTTTCTGTTAATTGCACTACAAACTAATTTTCCATTGCCATTACTTTTCTTCACATATTCCTTCTCTCCTCTTTTTTTCATATAACTTTATCACTATTTTTTTATAATTTTCTTAATATTTCCCTTTTCACGTTTCCTAAATCTCCATCACCTTCTTAATATCCTCCCTCCTTCCTCCCCCCAAATTAAATTTCTTTTCTTTCATGAATCCTCTTAATTTTTCCTTTATATTCTTTCCTCCTTACTCTCCGTAAACAGATATAATCCTCATTCTTTATTCATTATTAAATCTGTGCTTATTATACCTTCCTTCACTTCTTGTATTAACTTATCTCCTTAACTTTCTCATCCCCTTCTCTTCTCTATTACAAAACCTTCCCTAGCCCTTCCTCTCTTTCCTTCCTTTCTTGCAAAATTACACTCCCAAAAGTGTTCTTGGAAGTCTACACTTTAACTTTTCCCTTTCTTCCTTCCTTAGGCAAAATTTCTGTTCTAAACGTGTTCTTGGAATTCTACAATTTAACCTGCTAAAACCTTTTTCTTCCATCCATGTCTCACACAGACATAGACTGACGAAATCAAAACCTCTCACATATCTCCAAAAATCCATATACTTATTCTATATCCCTGCATAGTACCAGAATAACAAAACCCTTTCCCTTTTCCTCTTTTTAACTTTTTTGCTCTTCCTCTTTCTCTTTTTTTATCCACTCACTAATTCGCTATTCTCTAATTATCGCACAATCTAAAAATTGCAGCTATCGCAGTTGGTATCCGTTCACATGCACGCCATCTAACTAAGTCCCACTCTTATGCATTTTATGATGAAAATAATTTTAGAACATCTGAAACTGATTTTATAGATTTCTAAAAAATTAAATTTTATTTTTAAATTATAATTTATATATATCTGATGTAATTAAAATAATACCTAATTATAATTTATTTGGAAACTTTGATATATATATATAACGAATAAAAATGAACGTATTGTTTATAATTATATTAATTATAACTAAAATTAATTTTTTAATATAATAAGAAATTTTAAAAAATGGTTTTTTTTAATTTTGATAAATTACAAGTATAAGGTCTCGTGTATGTATAGAGGTATATGTATATGATTAATATTTATGATTACTTTTTTAATATTCTTTATACATTAGACATTAAATAAAAGAAAAACAAAATATATATAGTAAATAAAAGGATCGTGAAATAATAAATAATTTAAATAATTTAAAAATTTATGAATTAAAAAATCCATAATCTTTGTGAAGTAAAAAAATGACTACACTGTATTAAGATTCCTGACTGATCGCCGCGGCCATATTGAAATCATGATGTCATCTGTCATAAGTAAGAAATGACACGTTGAAATTTCTTGCATGCCATTTGTAGATAAAAAGAATTTGAATAAAAAATAAAATAATGAGATCGCTTCAAAACATTTGTAAAAATAAACAGAAGCTATTCTTATCCTTCCCTCCTGATAGTTAGTAAATAATCATAAAAGGCATGTAAAGTGAACATAGGCTTGCTTATTTTTATTTCACGCTCCTTTCACTATTTACTACCCATTTTTACAAGTGTTTTAAAGCAATCTTATTATTTTGTATTATCCAAATTCTCTTAAATAATTTAAATGTAAAATAAATAATTTCCATGTGAATTTATATACCACATATGTAATCATTTGAACTGCACGCCGAATTGGTTTATCGGACTTATAAACACATTTAAACTACTGTAGTAATGTCACAAATTAAATTGACAAGCCATCTAATAATTTGATACTCAATCAGATATCTTATTAGAAAGATGTTAATGTGCAGAAAAACTGTGAATAAATTTATTGCGAAAAATATCTCTGCCGGGAGTCGAATTCGTTATTGTTTCTACATATCGATATTAAAAAGAATATTATTAAGACCTCGATAGTCTAAAAGCTTAGAACGCTCGCATGGAATGCTAGAGATCCGGGTTCGACTTTTGCGCGATGCGCAACGCTTAAAGTGGGGGAAACGGTACCGAGATGACAAATGTTATAATAAAAAATGTTTGTGGTGCAATTATTCGCATTTTGTCCGATTTAGAATTAATTTCATAAATAAATTATTGAAGCATAACTGATTTTATAATAATTCGAATAACGATTTTATTCACTTTATTTCAATGTACCAATTTTTTCTTAAATCTAACGTTATTATAATGATATTTTTTGGTTTCTACGAAGGTACATAAGAAAATGTGGAAATAAAACGATCCCCAAGCGATAGCGAAACCCTCGAAAATTTCTATCCTCCTTTAACGACTTTCAAATTGTTAATTTCCATTTGCTTGTTCAATTGTAATAATCTCACGTGTAATGATTAACAATTCTTTCTGTCATAATTTAGTACAGATAATTTAGTTTAGACAATACAAATATGTTCATTTTTTTCTTTAGTGGAAGAACCGAGTTTGTGGGTGGGATCGGATAGAGATTATACATACGATGAATTACTAGTTAGGGTGTTTAATATCATGCGAGAGAAGAATCCCGATATGGTAGCGGGTAAGAAACAGAAGTTTGTCATGCGTCCGCCACAAGTAGTACGCATTGGAACGAAAAAAACATCTTTTGCTAACTTTACCGAGGTATGTATTATAACCAGACTTACAGTAGTTTTCTATACTATAATAGCTTGCAAAAAAATAATATGTAATTTAAAAACAAATGTATATAATACCAATTATTTAAATGAATACCAATGAGAATATAAAATATACAATATTGATGAATAATGAGATAAATCAATTGTGTAAAGAAATAATTGTTTTAAAATAAATATATATGTTATATACTTATTAGTTATAAAAATACATAATTTTGTTAAATAGCAATTATTTGCTATTTTAATAAAAAGTATTCTAGTTTTCTATATTAATTGATTTATCTCATTATTCTGTGCAAAAAAAATATAAAGTACTATTATCGAAAAATTAACAGTTTACGAGATATTTTATGTTACATATCAGTATACATTATCAGTACACATGTATCAGTATAAAGTATAAAATAATTCAAACACTTTATTTTTCTATGTCTTATTATGTAAAAAAATTCATAATTCTATTTAAAAAATGGATAACCTTTATATATGACTTTAAAAAATTTTTTAATTTGATTTTGTTATTATTTGCGCATTGTCAGATCATATGACTTTTATTTGAAATGTTTTTCTACATATTTTATATTTTTCCAGATTTTTTGATCCTTTTGTTTTAAATTTTTCATTCTATATATTTCTATTTTACAGATTTGTAAAACATTACATAGACAACCTAAACATTTACTAGACTTTTTGCTGGCGGAGTTAGGTACAAGCGGCTCTGTTGATGGTAACAGTCAGTTAATTATCAAAGGCCGCTTTCAACAGAAACAAATAGAAAATGTTCTTAGAAGATATATCAAAGAATATGTTACGTGTCATACGTGTCGTTCACCCGATACTATTCTCCAAAAGGACACTCGACTCTTTTTCTTGCAATGCGAAACCTGCGGTTCAAGATGTTCTGTTGCTAGCATAAAGTCTGGATTCCAGGTAAATTATTCTTTAATTAGAAATAATATATTTTTTATACGTATTGTGATACTTATGTACATACATGTTCTGGCAAGATATATTGTGTGTATCAAATGTAATTATATTTTAAACATAATTTTTTTTATGTCTATTTCAGGCTGTCACAGGAAAACGTGCTGCTATTCGTGCGAAAACTGCCTAAGCAATTCTTTATCTAAGAAGATGCTAATGCAAATAGAACATTATAAATTATAAATAAACAATACAAGTGATTGCATCTCAAATTGACTTAAGTACACAATTGTAGATAGTATTAGTTCAAACTGTCACAAATTTAATATTATCCTAATGTAAAGAAAAATTAAGATGACTTGGTTCTTAAATTATTTAACATCGTAATAGCTTCAAAGCACTAAAAATTTGTCATTTTACATTTTATAAATTATAGTGATCTGGATTTATGTTTTGATCCTAACTTCCTTTGAAAAATTTTTAGAATTTTTTTATTCTAAGCATTTATTCCAGTTGTAAAAAATATTAAATCTTAAAATGAAATTATAAACACACACACACACTCTCTCTCTTTCTCTCTTTCGCACACTCATACTCATGGTGTGTGGTGGGGATAGGTAGAATTATATACCCATCCACACCTGATATTGAGCACCCTTCTCCTGTGACACATCTTGAGTAATGTTAATGCTGGCGACACCGTAAGTTATCAGGTCTTATAACTGGAAAAGTATATATAAAAAATAATTATCAATATGGCTCAATCAGAATAAATCAATAGTTAAAAGAAGGACTACGAGCCAGTTATAACATAAAGAATATTTAATAAACTTTCATACATACATACAAACGTTTCGACACCGATCGGGTCATTTCCTAACGTCGCTTGACATCGTCGAGTATAAATGTTATATCCAATTGTATTATGGCTTACTTTTTATTAAATATAACTTTGTTAATTGCATTTTCCTCTCTGCGTCTAACTTACATCATTAAGACAATTTAAGATTGTAGAATTGTGAAAAGTGAGATGAGATCTCCTTTGATATTTTTACATATGGACCGCATATTACGAATACAACCGAACTTTTTACTGAATATTATAATTTGACTGAATTTTCCGATAATTTATGTAAGATTGTTTGTTGTTTTACATTGAAAATGACCCGATCGGTGTCGAAACGTTTGTATGTATGTATGAAAGTTTATTAAATATTCTTTATGTTATAACTGGCTCGTAGCCCTTCTTTTAACTATTGATTTATAAAAAAATACTTTTATTATAATGTTTTGGAAAGTTCTCGACGTCAGCTATAAGAATATCCAATAAAAAGTAGTTTTTACTTAAGAAAATTGATGTGACCACCACGACTTGACCTTGGCGACATTATTCAAAATTCGCGATAAAGTATGTAAATATATGTGTATGAAAACATTTTTATTTTTATATTTTGCCTTGTTAATTAATCGTTTTATCTGGAATTGAAATAGGAAGCTTTTCAATAAGAATACAAGGATAGTATTTTTCGTATGTATGTATACATATATCAAGATACATTTACACTCATTCGACTCCGCGTCATAAAACTTACGGATTTGCGTGCAAGAGAAGCTCGTTACCACAATACTTGCTCCGTTTCTTGAAGTTTGATCCGATTTTTGATCCCGACGACAAGGTTGTATAATCTCACTCGTCACTGCGGAAGACGCAGTGTACACTCGCGGAAGACGCTATTGTACACTCTGTCGTCGGTATTCATATTTCATAATCAGATTTTATATTCAAACGTTTTAAGTACAGTTTTGAGAAGTCACGAACCAATCGGAGGGCCGTATTAGCGTCTTAATGCCTAATTCACACTGGACGCAGCAAGCGTCAAGCAGCGGAGCAGCAACCAATCAGTGAGGCGATATTTACAGTGACGTAAACAATATCGCCTTGTTGATTGGTTGCTGCTCCGCTGCTTGACGCTTGCTGCGTCCAGTGTGAATTAGGCATAAGACATTACTTAAGCGCGCGCGCGCGCGTGCACACACAATGAGTCTATACCAGGAAATGGAAATAATTCGTTATTTGTAACGAAGTTACAAGTTACTTTTTTAGTAACTAACAGTAACGTAGTTACATTTTTTTTATTACGGTAACAAATTTTACAGTTACTTTTATCGTTACTTTGCACACGATTGGACACGATTCGATTGGACACAAGCCACTCGTAGCGCTTGAGACTAGAAAGCTCCCATAGGCAACCGTCCGCTGTGATTGGTGGTCGTCGATTTTAAAATAACAAAAGTTATTTTCTCAAATAACGGTAACTTGTTATTTTTTCTATTCTGTAATGAGTATCTATAACTTATCACTTTTAAAAAGTAACTTCATTCTCTGACACACGCGCGCGTCCGCGGTGTTTGGTGAATTCGATCACTCGCACTACACTGGATCAGTGGATATTAAAAGCTGCTTTACATAAAATATCTCAATGCAGTGATACAATATAATCAATTTTGACAATGAAATGATACATATATATTTTGTTAAATAATGTGACAATATCATTAGTAGATAGTTGATCGTTTAAAATACTTAAATACTTTTACATTTAACTTTGCTAATTTCATGTAAGCTGCTTTTAGTATGCATTGATCTAGTGTAGTGCAAGTGATCGAATTCGCTATTAAAGTCCGCCCACGAATCATAGCGCTATTCCTGATCAAAATGGTAGGGAACTTTTCGATTCAGTTTTTAATCAGGAATAGCATTATGTGATTCAGCACAATCACTTATTCGGCAATATTTAAAAATTAATATTTCGTCAACCATTGCGAAAATTGCAAAATGAGGACTTTTCGACTCATTATCAGTTTTTTATCAGGAATAGCGCTATATGATTTGTGAGCCTACTTTAAGAAGCATCCTGTATATGTGAGATATATATATATAACATTTGTATTTGTATATATATATGTATACATATAAATACATATTATACACTTAATAAATTCTTAATTTACTTTAAACCATTGGGTGTCTTATCATAAAATTCTTTTATTATAGAATGCAGACTTTCTAAAACTTTAATCGTATAACTCTTTAAAATGTCTTATTTTCATCCTTTATTACAATTAAATATTTTTAAAAATGTTGGCAACCATTAATAAATTTATATTGTTTATTACTATTTTTTTAGTTAATTAACGTTAACCAATTTATTAATAAAAATTGAATAAAAAGTCCAGATGTTATTTTCATACTTATCTAAATGTATAAAAATATTTTGTATGTATACAGTATTGTTGTTTACAATATAGCAGTAGTGTATTGTACCGTATTGTTGTTTATAATATGGCAGTAGTGTATTATATATTCTCTTATATATACAATAATCAATCCAGAACAAGTTTTCGCAAAATTACAATTATAATTCATAATTTTCAATTGTACAACTTCGAAAATCTTTAAAACATTTTTACAAGAACAATTTTTTTCCTTTAAACAAATTATTTAGTTACATTTACTAGAGAGTATAAACAAACTTTTACATTTCTTCACGTTTCTTTAAAGAATTTGATGCAAGATCCTTTAATAAATATGTATGAAATAAATGCAAAATATAAAGACCTAAGCAATATATATATATATATATCAAATTACATCAAATTCTTTAAAGAAACGTGAAGAAATGTAAAAATTGTTTATACTTTCTAGTAAATGTAACTAAATAATTTGTTTAAGGAAAAAAATTGCTCTTAATAAAAATGTTTTAAAGATTTTTGAAGTTGTACAATTGAAAATTATGAATTATAATTATAATTTTGCGAAAATTATATATATAGAAAAATATATTTTATTTAAGGCAATCGACAATTTTTTCGATCAATTTGACAACAAATTGTGAGTTCAAATAGATTTATTTTTAAATTCAATTTTTAAACTACACATATATATACACGTATATATATATATATATATATATGTATAGAATGTTTTTCGAATTGGTTGCCACGGTTTTTGAGATATCTTCGATGGGTTGACAATTAAATGCTTTTCTTTCGTTTTGAAAATAGTCATGCAATTGAGTAGACGATTGTCAACGATGGACAAACATCAACGTTTATTTTCAATTAATAAACTACAAAAACGACGAAAGTTGACTGCTTTGGCTATATATTATTAAATTTAAAAATTAAAAGAAGAAATTGTAAACGTAAAAAAATTTGGATGAGAAAGTGATTGTAAGAAAGAAACGAAGGAAAAGGAATTTTATATATGATACAAAAGAAACTCCGGTATTTAATTTATCATAAAGTAAATTTTTGACCATATGTTAATTTTACTTCTCTGCAATTTGCAAGATTCTAAGTCCTACAAAAATGATTATCGAATGGACTGATATCTTTTCGAGAACTGTTAGCCTGCATTACTCCTCACATACAAAAAAAAGATGACTTGATTGAACACTGAGTGACCTCTAATAGGTTTTAACCGCGTCGCTCATTATCCTTTAAAAAGTTATTAACAGAATAAATTTAAGAAATAACGTCTCTCTTCTACTATATAAAACAAAAATTCTCTGCTCTAAAATAAACTTTTTGCTTTAAAAACAAAATCTTTCTTTGAAAACATTTTTTAATATAATTTTTGTTTTTAAAGCAGAAAATTTGTGATTTTATACGACTTCACGCGAAACGAAATCTGTACGCAAAGCGAGGAAAATCGTACGCCCTCCTTCCCTGCTTAGAGACGCACGACCTTCTAGACAGGAGGATTCAGTAATGTAGACTTCGCTTTGCATAGGAAGTTGTGTATCCTAGACAGCAGGAGTAGGGGGATCTCGCTTCGCGTGAAAAGTTTAATGTTCCTAAGCAAGGGGAAGTGTAGGATATTATTTAATATTGTAGATGTATAACAGAAATGTACGTTATTTCTTAAATTTTTTTTGTTAATAATTACTTTGTAACGAATAATGAGCGACTATTGACAACATGTGTCAAAGTCATTGAAATCGGTAAGGTCGCCAATTTTCTAAAGTTTTTTTTACCGAACTGTTCGATTCAGTTTAGTCCGCTTTACTTATGAGAGATAATGCATTCATTATCGGACATCCTGTATAACTATGATATATATTTACATCTACTACATTTATATGTGAAATTATTTTAAAAAAGATTTTAATTTTTTTATAATAAAGATTTTACAGTTAAGACAGCATTTTTAATAGCTTATTTAGCAACATGAGTCAATAACAATAAAATTAAAAATACGAAAGGCTCTTCAAATAAATTAAACGATTAGATACGTTGATGTAAAGGAATTGCCAAATGTGAGCCGACCAGTTGTTCGTGTGTAATCCAAAATGTATATTTAAAAAAATGTGATACAGACGTTTCAACTCTGGTATTGGGTCCTCTTCAGTGTAGAAAATACGTGTTTAAGATAATTTCATGATGTCAAATTAAAATAAAAACGCTCGATCGTCAAAACATCGTTAAACTATTGTTGCTGTTTGAATCTTCAAATAGCCGTCTGTTATATTTTACTTAATATACAAACAGTCCATGTTCAAAAAAAATTCCACTAAAATAAATGATTCAAAAGAACTTTAATTAATTGTAATAAGTGAGACGTACACTCTGCACCTTTCGTCTTACAATTACATAATACACGACTTTCAATCTTGACACTATGTTATTATCCAGACGTTACGTAAATGCTGTCTAGCCGTGCGTGATAAAAATTTCTATGACTAGACGTCCGCAGAGTTCCAAATATTTGTATGATTACATCGTTGCTTCCGTTTATGCGAAAATACACAACATCACGAACGTGCTGCGTGGAGTACGGATGGCGCGCGTATAGAGGCGGTTTTAATTATTTCTCAAAAATGGTATTTTGGAAAATAACTTTATCACACATGATTGAATTCGTCTTAAAATAATCTTTCTTTTTATTATAAAAAAAAATCAAAATTTAAGGAAAAAAAGTCAAACATGGTGGGGATAAACAAATAAAAAAAAATAAAAAATTTTTTTCTTTTATATTATAAAGTACTCTTGAAACCATGCAACTTTTATTTTAAACATTTTTTTCTATCTCTTATAGTTTCGACGATATCCGCTTCGAAAGAGAAAAACCGATTTTTTTCTAAAGGGTGTTTCACCCCTTAAAAGTGCATATGGGCACGTATAAAAAAATACGTGTCGCTTATTTTTGTCTGGAAAAAAAACATACTAAAAGGTCATTAAGATCGGAGGGGGACAGTTACGTCCCTTTCCTTGTAAGTCATAATACAAAGGACTCAGTAAATCTATGTCGTTTTGCAAGTTTATTACGTTTTTTGTTTATTAATAAAAATTGCCTCAGAGATTAATCTCTTATAACTCCTTTTCTCGTCTAAAACCTGAACATTGTCCCAATCAAAATCATGGTTGTGCTCAATTCTTTGTTCTGTAATAACGTTCTGTGATAATATTTCGATTAATGTGGCTTCGATGTTCACTTATTTTTTATTTTAATAATCTTTTTGTCTGCCCCATATAATAGGAGGCATCACAATTTTGACAATTGATCTTGTACACAACGTTAGAACGGGTCATAGTAGATAATCTGTCCTATCTCTTGATGAAAGAATTCAATTTATTGATCCCAGTAAATGCCAGTCTTATGAACCGATTATTCTTAAAAAATCTATGAAATATTTGTCAGAGACAGATAGAACATAAGGTGAAATATTTAATCTTGTTATTCTGTCTATTTCTATTTGAAACTGCTTCTGTTCTATTGAATAGTTTGGACTTTGATATCAAATCTTTTTTTAATATTTTTGAATATTAAATCCAAAGGATATCCATTATTCATTAAAATGCTAATAATAAATTCAAAATTCTTACAATGGAATTTAGGATGTGATAAAGAAAGTACCCTGTCAATCAAACTAATGATAGTGCCCACTTTGTAATATAAAAGATGACATGAAAAAAAGTTTAAATAACGTGCTGAAAATGTAGGTTTGTGATACCAGTTATATATTAAACTATTTCTTTCTTTTATTATAGTTAAATCCAAAAAATTCAATCCCCCCCCAACTCCATTGTAAATCCTAATCTGGGATGGAAATCATTAAATTCTTTCAAAAGAATCGATATTCTGTTCTTGTATCGAGAGAGCAATGTCATCCACGTATCTATAACAAAAACCTAATGTTAACCTAATTTTAACTTATTAAGCGATACTTTTTCAAGTTCCTGCATGACTAAATCTGCTGCTAAAGGGGTACTCCATAAGATTGTTTATAAATTCTGTTGTTAAAACTAAAAATGTGGAACTGAGCACTAAACTCACAGTTTTAACGAATTCAGTCTTAGGTAGTTTAATATTATTTTGTATGTTCGACTATCTATTTTCAATGCTCTCAATAACTAAATCCACTGGGACATTAGTGAAAAGAGAGACAACGTCGAGCGAGACAAAAACCGAATCATTTGTCAAATGTAATTGTGATAAACCTTTGGCTAGTTGAAAACTATTCTTAATGTGTCCCATCGGTTTTTCAAAACAAGAATCCAAAATTTTATGTTAAAAAACGGCTAAATTGTGTAAGTGTTTCATTGTGTATCAATGAGTCAATAATTTTATGATATTTTGAATTTTTAAAATCTAAATGAACAATAGGAAAAAGCGATTCGCTTGAAAAAGAAATGGAATATAAGAGGCAATTATGCAAACGTGATGCTCGTAGAAAGGGCTGCCGGTTCTTGGGATTGAAATGCAGAAGTTAAAATGAGTCATGAATTGTTTGTTGCCCTTTAACGGTAGCGCAATTTGCAAGTAAACAACCCATTAAGCTCGATTCGCCGCGAGCTACGTGGTATTTCCGAAGGGATAGTCATTTGTTCGTGAGCTTCTTACAATAATAACTCTGATATTCCATAATTTTCTTCGGAAAAGGCACTTTGTGTGAAATCATCTTACTATGAAAAATAATAAACAAAATAGTTTATCATTATATTTCTTCGCGCGTAATTGTATTTTTTATATCTGAAGTCATGTGAGGTCAATTTCACGACTTATTAGTCGCTAATCTTACGTATGCATATAATACATACGTTTAAGAGAACGTTTATAGAACGTGTAATTATTGCACATTTCGAAACACTGGTCGCTATATTTACGTGAACAGATTAAAAATAAACACTGCTCCTATTTAATGTATTTTACATCGTTATTTAGTCGTTCGTGAATAATGTGTGAAAAAGGAGAAAACAAAATGCTCTAATATCCCTTCTGTGCGATTCATAGAAATTGCGAAATTCTGGGTTTATCAGCGAGCTCAGTTGATTCTACATTGATTCAGATTGCATTCACAGTGCATCGCATTCCACGATGAAAAGGCATATAACTTTTTGAATGTATTCCAATTAAAAAGTCAGAGCTTCGTTATAATCCTGCTCCCAAACCGTCGTTCATCTTTCTCACCTTTTTTTTCTGATCCGAGACTGCCGACTTCTTTTATTTCTGGTTTTTGCCTTTCATCAAAAGAGAAAAGACGAAGGAAAGAAAGAAAAAAAAAGCAGAGAAAAAGAGAGGGAAAAATCGATACATGCAGATTTTTCTCCTGTAATTACATCGCTGTCTGCTCTAAAGAATTAGAAACTTTCGCGCATCGCTTTCTTCCTTACGCTTTTCGATTATCGACTCGCCTACATATATACATATATTAAAAAATTTAAATTAGAAAATTTATTTGTCGTTTCCGGTAAGAGTTTCTGTGATAAAGACAAGAAGCATAATATAAATATTTTATCTGTTTAATTCAGTAATTCTTTTTAACTCAATAATATTGTTCATTTTGAATACTTTATTGACGGATGATTTGTTATACAATTTTTTCTTATTCTTGCTGATTTCTTATCTCAAAATTCATATTGTTTCTTATAATGAAAAATCTATAAAGACATAACACTTACTCTCTTTAGAATTACTTAACAAAAGTTTTTGTTGGCTTATCATTCTTGTGCTTGGAAAAAAGTTTTATTGAACAGTGTAATCATAGTTCATGTGATTGGCGAACAACAAGAAGATTATGCACTTCTCAATGTTCAAGAATGTAAAGGAGTTATGTGAAACAAGGCGAAAAATTTCTTTTCCACGTACAGGAGTCATCCCTTATAGCGAAGTATTTAACAATGCACTATGAAGATGCACTACACAAAGACAGCCGAAGAGGAATAAAAAGCACGTGCCCAAGTACCAACACGACTTACGCACGTATGTACACGCGTGTGCGCGACTATTCGTCGCAATACAATACGCACGTGGTCGAACACCACTTGTCTCACGTATTCCGATTATTAAAATAGAATATATATATATATATATATATACGCCTTTATCAAAGCCAAGGGAGAATTAGAATTCCCCCTTGACTTTGATAAAGGCATATATCGATCATACATCAAATTATGGAACTAGATAAAAATATTAATGTGCATGCAAAATTATATAATTCCGACGGAAACTTTCACATATTGTTTTCAAGATAATATCTTATATAAAAGATTATATATATATGTGTGTGTCATATAGAAGTATATTATAAATTTACTTATATCATCGTTCTATTAGTATAATTTTTACTTAAAATTAATCAAGTGAATTTTTATATATATTTAGAAACTTTTTTTTAAACGATTCTTTCGTTTAGTTATAAAATTTAATTTGTCAAGCTCTTTAATTCGTTAACATTGTTAAAGTTAGATATTTTGTTATTGGAGAGAACAATTATCATGTATAAGTGCAAGCTGCAATGTTCGAGATTCGCTGATTGTATAAGAAACTGATGCCGTACAATATTCATTATGCTAAAATAACTATGAGCGGACTCCGTTTGTTTTATTCTCTGACAATGAGAAAACATGGCACGTAAAACCTAAATTGTAGAAATTTAAAGGAATGAAATATAAAAGAACAAGATTTTCTCCTTTATTCATAAATTTTCACATTCGAAGTTGAATCGATGCCTTTCATGTCAAGTATGGGGATCGCTCGAAATTTATTTGATTTTGACTATTCTCATGTGGAAGTGTTCTTTCCATTTTCTTATTTTCTGTTCTATTACTCTTGGGAGAAAAGAAGCAGAATTGTATAGTGAACTACATTCGCACTTGCTTTTTAAATTTTGTGTAAAAATGAAATGATTTAAAATTAATTATTTATATATCACGTTGTTCTTATACATTAAATAAATTTATTTAAGTCAATTGCAATTTTAATATAATATTATATAAGATTTAATTATATAAATCAAAACTGATAAAATTTTTCAAGAAATTGACATTGAGAATTATATGTACACTCTTTTTTAATTATAAATATTACTATTTTATTTTTAACGTAAAGCTCTTAAGGAATTTTTGTTAAAGAATTTCTTTTTATTTAGCCTGTACTTACTGTATGAAACAATTTTAAAATAATAACATAATTGTTTAAACATTAAGATATAGATATAATAAATGCAAATTCTTTTAGCAAAAAGATCTTTGATTTTCTTACGCGTGATTGCATTTTTTTCAATCGCTAGAATATACCTAGATATTTATCCAATAAATCATTTGTATATTGATTGCCTCTCTCTTGTGGCAGTTTCTTTTTTTTTAATTATTAACGCGAGTAAGTTCGGCATAAAGTCATTGTGATAATCACATCAGTTGTTGCGTATTCTCTCGTTGTTTCTACGTAATTAGATTTACTACACATGGCAATTCCAGTCAGCACAAGCACCGTCGAACTACTTGACATGTATCGGTTAGTTTATTCGTTCTTGGTCACGTGCCTATCGCCACGTGTGCACTTTATTTATAAGAACATATATCCGTTAATAAAAAGGAGATCAAAATATAAAATAATAATGAAATGTACTGGAGCACTTTGCTTTTATCTTTGAAATTGCCCGAATCAGCTTTAAGGAACAACAAAAGATTTGTGGTCAAATTGGAGACGAAATTTGTGAATTTATTTCAGGGAAAGAAATATAAATGGATGCATTTCTCCGTCTAGGCAATATTTACTCCTATAATTATTTAAGATGTACAAAATTAATTTGTTATATAAATCTTATTAAAAATATAAGCACGCTATGCAGTTTTCTTATTAAATACAAGTTCGAAAATTTATGTCTCTCGCTTTTCTATAATTGTATTATCTCTAAGGAAGCATTTTCTGCTATTCTCTGCTATATCTCTGGTCTAGGTTTTTTCAAGACACTTTGCTAAACCTAAAATAGACCATTATTAGAAAAGTGTACAACATAGTAACAATATTTAAAACATAACTTCGATTAATATTGTTATCATTTTATAATAACACTTCTAATAGTCTGATTTAGATTTAATCCGTAAAACAAAGTGCATTCTAAGGAAAACTAAATCAGGAAATAGCAGATTCTTAGATATCTTTCGCAACATGTATGTTATCTGGGTTGCTTCCTTAGAAGCCACAGAATCGCGATAAAATGCGAGGCACTTGAAAATTTCGGGCTTATCTTCCATGATAGAAATATATTTTTAGTAAATTTTGTATTACAAATTGTATTACAATTTTCTACATCTCAAATATAGCAATTAATTATAATATCTAAACAAAAAATATAAAATATATTCATTTATTTCGCTCTCTGAAATAAATTTGTAAATTTCGTTTTCGATTTAATGATCTCTAACCCTTAATCAAAGCAGGAAGCAAGGTATCAAGCATGTTAAGTAAAGACTAACTTACATTGAAATTTTCGATCGGATTGTAAGCATGTTTTAATAATAATTTATCTATCTACAATAATTTTTTATTTCGAAAAAAGTTTTTTATAAATATTATCAAGTTGACGAATAACAACAATCAATTAAATCAAATTACTATATATATATATATATAATAGCGCTCGCTTTAATTACTTATATGCTCAAACATTATACATTAGATAATTAATAATAGATATTACTTTCATTCACATGTCGAGATTACATCATTTAATTACATTAAGTGCTAAAGAATCTACAAATTGTTACTAAGGACCGATTGAACCAATGTTACTTTAAGCGAGGTTAATAAAACTCTCATTTTCTCTCTTTAAAGCCGAAAAAAGGGAGAGATAGAGAGAGTTTTAAGCCCCGCGTAAAGTCAAAGTAAAATAGTGCAACCGGGTCTAAATCGCATAACTTATTAATTGTCAATTAAACGTGTGCCTCTGATTCCAATTTATGTATATTATGAAATCATAGCTTATTCTTTCATGACAATTGCAGTTTTTCTTCATTATTTATTTTTTAAATGCAATATATTAATATCGCATCCATCGTGACATGTTATAATGGTATTGTAACATTATTATAGCTGGATATATTATTAACTGGAAATTATTACAATATCAACTGGAAATGGAAATTCTATCAAAGTGATGTAAACTTCCATATTAATGTTAAATATTACACTGAATTCGATATGTGAAAGGTAAGTTGCTACGATTACTGAAATTCCGTAATTATATATTTACACATTTTTTTTACCTTTATTTAATGTCATGGAAGAAGAAACGTGAAAAAGAAACGATTACAGACTTTTTAAACATAAAAATATTGATAACATTCAATATGCTAAGACTTGACAGTATGCAGATATAGATGTAATTAAAGCAGGATAATTATAATTTATGTTTTTGTTCCTCTCATTTTAAAAAATCTTTAAATCAAAGCAATATCTCCATATTTTAAATATAACATTATAAAAAAGCGATAACGTTAAAAAGAAAAAAACAATAGTATATATGTCTCTCTTATTAATAAATTGATTTATTAATCCAAATCTTTTCAACCAATTCACTATAAATTTGGAAAATTCCGAAATAATGAAAGATGAATCAAAGTTTTTAGAAACACTGAGTTAGCTTAGCACTCACGGCACAAGTAGTTCGTCGAAATGTTTCTTCAGATCTCTGAGTTAAATTGCTCGTTCTGATTCAGAAATAATCTTGAGATCTTCAAGATTACACGTGTTAGAGGGGACAGCCAGGGACATAGGTGACGTTGCGGAAGAGTGCGGCCGCTGTCGAGAGAAACGCTGCCGTAGAAGCAGTGGATGCTGCTGACGATGGCGGCGGCGGTGGTGGCGGATGACTGGTTTGCGTTTGTGAGTTATATGGTGAACAATAAGCATCCATGCTGCTGTGATGAAGACCCACGCTACGTACCAGAAGATCTTTCTCAACAGTAGCTTGATGACGCAACTGCTCTAATCGTAATTGATTCTGCCGTTTCCACTTCGTCCTGCAATGAAATCGCAGTGGCGCAAAAAGCTCCTTCCAGTCTTATTTCTTTATCATACGGTAAATTTTTGTCTACCTTCTATTTTGGTACCAAGTTTTTACTTGGGTCTCTGAGAGCGATAAAGCGTCCGCGACGTCGCTGCGGTCCGCTACACTGAGATATTTTTGACAACGGAACTTCCTTTCGAGATAAGCCAACTGAGCGTGAGTAAAAGCGGTTCGTCGTCTTCGTGGTTTCCTGCTAGTTGGTGGTGCGCTATTGACCATCACCCCACAAGATTTCCCAGATGTGGTTGCCAAACCGGGCGATGGTGAAAATGCCGGTGGAGGACTTCCTAGACGCGTGCAAGGGCTGCTGCCAGGATCGATAGTGTCTTCGGAATCCGAATGGACCATCGAATCGTTCTCCGAGTCTTCTGTAACATGTAAAACGTATACACTGAGAAAAATGATTTGATTACATCAATAAGACATTTATAGTTGAATGAATTTGATAAAGCAGAATTTCTAGTTATCATGATAGGACTGGATATTTAGTAATTAGAACGTTTGATAGACCTAAGTTGGTATTCATAATCAGTTCTCGGCTGCGTTCCATTATTCACTGCAAGTGAAAATCTATAGAGCACGTTACATATATAACTATTGGTATTTTCACTACTGGCAGTGTAAAGGCCTAAATACAAAGATGGCTGTAACTAAATCATAGAAACATAAGTTGTAGTTGTAGATTGATCCATGATGGAATTATGATTCTATACCATGGGATGATCAAAATATTGTGCGTTGATCTAACGATTATAAGATTCACGTTTCGTGGCTTGGTTCATTATGATCATCTTTGTGGTTCTACATCGGAACTATGGAAGATGATCGGAACACAGTCCTTATATATTTAAATCATGAAGTAAGAGTAAAAGTTATGGTAGAGACATAACTGTCGAAGCCATGACATAGGATGAAGGCAGAAAAAACAAATGTACGTTGTGACGTGAAAATTTTTATCTGTCACGGTCGCTACAATTCAGCGAGGATCTACGTTCTCGAAGCGCACATGCGAGCGCTAATTATTTGTTTTCATCAATTGTTCGTTATAAATTACTTTTTCTAATTTAGTTCTGAATTTAGAGTTTTGTTGGTAATAATGGACCATGATTAATGGTTGCCCTATTCTTTCTGTACTCTCATCGTAACTGGGAGGAGGAAAATCCGTTATATGGACGTCGCTTAATTCTGTAAAGCCGATCGCGAGATTTTTTGCGTCGGGTGAATCGCGCATTAAGGATTCTAGAGATTTCGAGCAACCGACCTTCGCGTATAACGATGTGTGAGCCGCGCATGCCATCCACCCGGACGCCACTTTTAGGGTAACTCCGGCAAATATGCCGCACTGGAATTTACGCCACAGAAGTCAGAAAAAATAGGAGGAGTGAAGGTAATTTTCCTGCAACTCTGTTACATGCCTTTATGTTATATGAATATTGTGTTATGATTTCAGTTTCTTACTGTTGATAATAATTAATTATTATGAGTTGAATCGATTCGTCACTGTAATAAGTAGCGCCATCATAAATTATAATCTATAATACATAAAATGTACTGTAGGGCATGTAAAAGACTTAGTGGTTATTTCGTGAAACATACGTGTAGAGGAATAAGTAAAGCATGTTTTATAGCAAAATACAAGTGTTTTGCTTTCGTATTCTTCGTTTAATTTGCTGTCTTGTATATCCCACCTGTTTGGGATATACGGCATTTTTAGCGGATGGGATTTATGCCCAAAGCATATAAAGTGCGCAGATTGAATTCAGTGCACTATGCAATAAATATATTACATAAAATATGTACCTCATGTCATAACACTTGTAATATATGTAGGAAGATTGAAATTATTATTTATTACTTCATATACATATTTATCCTTATTCCTTAATAAAACTTTATAAACGTATTTTATAAGTTACTGTGTCATTTTACGTCTTATTTATATACACTACGCAAAAAAATTAAAGTATCACTTAGTCCATCCCCAAAAATAGGTAAAAATTCAGAAAAGTGTAACTTCGTAAAAAATAATCATAACGAAATTTTTAAAATAGCATTTTAAAGCATGAAATCTCTACTTTCGAAATCGGTAATTGATATTTCGATTTGATTGATTTTTTACGTAGCTATACGAACAGAAATGGGTATCCGTCAAATCTGAAAATTTTGTACAAATTTTACAAAA
>NW_017256029.1:313070-328569 GCF_001594055.1 Mycetomoellerius zeteki
TGTGCGATTTTTAGTTCATGCCATAGACTTTTGTAAAATTTGTACAAAATTTTCAGATTTGACGGATACCCATTTCTGTTCGTATAGCTACGTAAAAAATCAATCAAATCAAAATTACCGATTTCAAAAATAGAGATTTCATGCTTTAAAATGCTTTTTTAAAAATTTCGTTATGATTATTTTTTACGAAGTTACACTCTTCTGAATTTTTACCTATTTTTGGGGGTGGACTAAGTGATCCTTTAATTTTTTTGCGTAGTATATATTATTTGTAAATTTTTCAGTCGTACATACCCCCCTCTCCCGTTATGAGTAGCCATATATCCCACCCCTATGGGATAAACGACAAAAATGCAAGGGTTTCAAAAAATGCATTTCATAATACGAAAAATAAATATTTTGAATTTCTAATATAATTATTTTTTTCATAGTAGTAGACAGTACAAAGTTTTTACTAATATAGTTCGTTTACTTTAAACATAGTAAATAATACTTAATAAATTATAAGTTTTTGATAGGTGCGGCGTATATACCGGAGTTACCCTAACAAATTTTAAGATACCGAATAGCACTCGCCCTTTGTCACGTTTTACTGCATATTTGTGAGTCGAAATTCCTTCTATTTTGTGAAAAGTAATCTAATAATCTTGGTTCTCCACAACTTGTCAACTCGCGTAAAGGAAAACGGCAATGTCTGCGCTTGTCTTAGCGCCGAGACACTACCGTGTCTCCTAATCTTTGAGTCACCGCATAGAGACACTCTGTGCCGCGTAGTTATTGTCTGTTCACAGTAATATAGTCAAGTAACAATTTCTTATTGCGTCTTTATCATTCGATTCTCTTGAGAGCTCAAATATCAAAATCTTGTACGGTTGCTTAATCGACGCATGCATAATTGATTCTATTTATTCCCGTTGCGAATGCCGAACCTTAAAGATCTAGGCCCTATAAATTATGTTTCACCAAGATAATTCGACTTTTGCAAAATATACTTGTTATTTTCTTTTCTTTATTAATTCATGTGCTGTTTTTTTTTTTATAGCCTATCTTTTTCATTCTCTGAAATTCTTTCGCTGATAAGTCACTTCCTCTGCCAATTCCGTGGCTGAACAGTCGAATTTAGCGTGTCCGTCGCAATAGATAATTACGCGAAATTATTTCGAGTCAGCCAATGATTAGAGAAAGAGTGGCACGCTCTCTTGTGCCTGGCGCCCAACAATAATTAGGCGGTTACTCAAAGACTATACTCTCGGTAGTTTTGTGTGAGGAAACGCGACGAAGTTGTGCCGTTGCTCGCGAATACGGTCACAACATACATACATAGGGTAACTCCGGCAAATACGCCGCGCTGGGATTTACACCGCAGAAGTAAAAAAAAATAAAAAGAGTAGAGATAATTTTTTTACAACTACTCTGTTACATTAGTAACCTTTATGTTATATTAGTATTATATTATGATTTCAGTTTCTTACTGTTAATATTAATGAAATTATTGTGAAATCCATTTGTCACTGTAATAAGTAGCGCCATCATAAATTATAATCTACATAAAATGATTACTGTAGAGCGTGTACAAGATCTAGTGGTTATTTCGTGTTACATACGTGTAGAAGAATAAGTAAAGCATGTTGTGTAGCAAAATACAAGTGCTTTGCTTTCGTATTTTTTCTTTAATTTGCTGTCTTGTATATTCCACCTGTTTGGGATATACAAGACAACAAGTTTAGGATATACGGCATTTTTAGCGGGATTTATGCCCAAAGCATATTAAGTGCACAGATTGAAATCAGTGCACTAAATACAATAAACGCTTTAAATGAAATATGTACCTCTTGTCATAACACTTGTAATATTGTATATGTAGGAAGATTGTGATTATTATTTATTACTTCATATACATTTATCATTTTTATTCCTTAATAAAACTTTATAAATGCATTTTATAAATTATTGTATCATTTTACGTATTATTTATATGTATTATTTGTAAATTTTCCATGAGCCGTACATACCTCCCCTCCCCCTATGAGTGGGCATATATCCCTATGGGATATATGGCAAAAATGCAAGGGTTTCAAAAAGTTTATTTTTTAATACGAAAAATAAATATTTCGGATTTCTAATATTTTTTTCATAGTATTAAACAGTACAAAGTTTTTACTGATATAGTTCGTTTATTTTAAACATAGTAAATAATACTTAATAAATTAAGTTTTTAATAGGTACTGCGTATATATCGGAGTTACTCTATATATAGATACATATGTTATATAAGAAAAGGAGATATTGTATTCTCAAATTTATATATCTCGAAAACAAAAGATCTTCGAAATAAATCAAAGTGTATTTTAAAACTAAAAGTTGATACTCTTGCGTGACATTAATGAAATTTGAAAAAAGAATACTATCTTGGTGGAAAAATTTTGCTGAAATTATTCCATGTTTTGAAATACTTTTCGGTAAAATTTCAAAAAAATTTCAGTTTAATTTTAGCGATTTTTAGCTGAAATATTCATTTTTAGCAAAATTTCAGTAAAATTTAAAAAAAATTTCAGCAAAAATTTCAGAGAAATTTCAAAGTAATTTCAGTTCAGTTTCAACGATTTTTCAGTATGTTAGCTGAAAAATTCAGTTTCAGTAAAATTTCAATAAATTTTCAGCAATTTCGCTGAAATGTTTCAAAACATGGAATAATTTCAGCGAAATTTTTTCACCAGGGTGATGTATATGTACAAAACGACATGAAATCCCTTAAAATCAACATTTTTTTAACTTTTTATTGCCATTTTCTCAAAATTATGATATGCTAAGCAAATTTTATCAACGGATTCGTATACAAAAGGCAGAAATACGTTCAAAAAGACTATTATTCGTACTTCAAAATGATGTTGGACAGTAATATTTAAAGAAGTAATGGAAATTGGAATATGTGTGATGGTAGGATGTATAATATACCCTGTGCGAATATTTACGTTAAAAAAATCATACGAGTAATGTAGGGTTAATTATGTAAAGAGAAATGTATGTACTTGCGAAACATGTGAGACAATCTGTTCTTCCGCCATTGGGTATGTGTTAATAATTATTTTCTGGCCGATCCAATTGATCCAATCAGCGGATTCAGTCGGTCGAGCAAAGCCTATTACCAAAACAATAATTCAGCAATCCTCAATCGATCGTGATCGATTTCGGTTAGAGAAAACCATTTCAATTACCAAGACCTACTGCACCCTCTCAGGATTCGCAATGGCGCGCCGGGGGGTAATAACCTTCGATGAAAATCGTGAGACTAACAAGCTCTAACAAATCTTTCGGCGCCTCGAACCATGTGTAGAATTGTTCTTAATAGGGTACCACCTCTGAGAGGGGATTAGTCTCCCTGATAGCTTCACATAGGCGATTTAAATAATAGAAGCTCGCACCAGGGGATCCACTTTTTAATGAGAATTTTGACGATCTGTCACGTGCTCGATTATATTTGTTAAAAAAAATGTAATCATCATCACGAAATTAAGAAATACCATTAAACCAATTGTGTAAAAGATAAAAAAAATTAATTATTTTTTCAATTTTATGAAATAGGACTTTTAAAATTATTTTGCTCAAGGCATATTCAAAATTCAAAAATTAAAAAAGTTATGATTATCTTTATGTAAACGTGTCAGAGCATATAGACATTGTGTGGTAATGCAAAAGTCCTTCAATAACATTGACTTGATTTAAATGAATAAATTGCCGTTATAATAGTAAGCAAATTGACTTAAATTTGAACGTATTTTGGTCACGTTGTTTTTCTTCTAGGTGGCCAAAAAGATGTGACAATCGTGTTCATTTTTTTAAAGGAAATTATATTATTTTATATTTACACAATTCTCTAATTATTCTAATTATTCTGCATATAAAAGTATTAAGACAGAGATATCAAAACCAACAGCTTACGAGATATTTTTTACTTTATTCTGGTACACGTTGAGATGAAATGTTAAGTCTCGCGTAATATAAACTATTAATTTTTCGATAATCGTACCTCAATAATTTTATGAATATAATAATGAGACCAATCAATTGGTGTAAAAAAAAACACGTGGTTGCGCTTTAAAAAATATGTAGGCAAAATGGATATCCTTTTAAAGAAAGCGATTATGTATTTTCTTTTTAACAATTGATTCATCTCATTAACCTGTTCATAAAAATATAAAAATACAGCTATCAAATATTAATAGTTTATGAGATTAACGTTTTAGGTAAACATCTACTTGAAAAACTATTGTACCAAATTATAAAACACAAGTGTATTGTCTTTATTGTACCAAATAAAAAGTAAAACCCAAGTGAGTGGTACTATTTTTATTTATTTATTTAACTCTAACGATACCACTTGTATAAAAGATTTGATATCAACAACTGGTGCCAAATTTTATAACTATTCCTCTTTCTTTCGCAAAAAGGCATCGATTAAATACATCTTTTTATCAATGAGGTATGATCGAGGTATATACCTTTATCCACAGTTGCACTCATTCAACTCCTCCGCGATTGCACCATTAGACCGGAATCAAACTACACATTGAAGACTGAGATTGAAGATTGAAGATTTGACCAATGAGGACAAGAAATAGCTCCTTTTGTTTTGATTGGTCAAATTTCAATCTTTCAATTTTCAATCTTAATCCTTAATGCGCGTAGTATGATATATTGGCCTATATAACCTCTGTAGAATGTGTAAAATGTGCAGAATGATGCAGAGTCGTTGGAGCGCTCGCTGCCCATGTATCGCCAACATTACATTTGCTTCTTGCGCCAAAAATTTCAGAAGGATATTTCCCCCACATCCCATGACAATGACGATGAAAGTTTCACATTGCATATTCAGATTTTGCGTCACAATATCTCCGCTCATAGAGCTGCACGTAGAGAAAGAATAAAAACGCTTTTATTATATATTTTGGGTGGAAGCTGTTGATTGAGCCTATTTAAAACTTGATCGATTCTGCCCTTATTGAGATCCGACAATCGTCCGGAAAACTCGACAGCTCGCGTAAAGACACACGGCCGATCTCGCGCTTCGATATCGCTTGCTTATAATGTGAACTACTACCGTGTTTCCTGATTATTTAATTAATATTCATATAAAACGTAACAGCTATTATTAGACATATGATTTTTGTAATAAATGTTGTATAATGAATATGATCTTTCTTGAGACAAAAAACATAAACTTGATATTATATTTCCAATAATAATTGACGCCATAGATACTATCATCTTACCGCGGTGATTTGTAATAGCATCACATCAAATCACCTCATATTTACATCACGGTCTTGAACATATCTGACAAAACTGACACGGCACAATGGGGGACCGGTGCGGGACTGGCGGACACCTCATAAGTCTGGTATTACATCTGTCATACGACGAATTTTTCAAGCCTGTGTATTGTTATTAGAGTGTTCCAAGAACTAATCTCTCTGTCCCTCAACCATTTAACAGGTTTGAAAAATTTGTCGTACGGCAAATGTAATACCAGCCTAAAAAACGAACAAACGTGGGAACGATTTATAAAAGTTCATTTGCTTTTCTTTGTTGCTTTCTGTCGTTTGCGTTCTATTTACGACTGTATTCAGCAAAGCAGTTCAATGATCACTCAGTGCTTCTTTATGATTCTTATAATCCTTAATTTTTACAATTAACAGGAAATCTAATTTTAAATATATTCATAGCCTGTTCTTATTTTAAGATCGTCTTAAGTAATGTCTTAAGTTACTAATGTAATAATTGGTTTATGACATCTTAGAGCTATACATAAGATAGTTTTTAATATAATAACTGATTTTTTCGAATTCTTTCGCGGCAAAATGGTTCCAATATATTCACAAGAAAATAATTCCTGTAAAATTTCAGCTCGCTCGGACTACGGGAACCCGTGCTGACAGCTGGTTAAACATTTGAGTTCCCTTATACTACACTATCAACATTGGTTTTTAAAGCGCATTTTCCACAAACATCAGCCTAGAGAACTTCCCTTTTTTTTAACATGTGTTGTTAAAATCCTTGCTTTTCTGTATCGTTTGAGGCTTCATTTAATTAGGTAAATTGTTAATGATTAAGAAATAAAAATGAATAGATTAAGTCCGGTATATATACCGCTGGATATTTCTTTTCTAACATTTAATTTTTCTTTTTAGGGCACCACCTAAAATTTATACAATATAGGTAAATAAAATACTCGTAAAATTTTAGATTAATAGAATAAGAATGATACCGACAAATGAAATTCTGTTTGAAAAATATACTTTTTTAAAATTCCTTCATTGATTATTTTTCATACTTATATGTTATAAATTACAACGATAACTAATACAAAAATATGTTAACTTAACTGTAAAATTAATTTTCTAATTGCAATAGTTTCATATAATGACACAGCTGAATAACGCTAATTACGTTACACGGGGAATAAAGCTAATTATTGATTACAGCACTATTATAACAAAGGATGAATATCAAAAATAATTTTTAAGTTGTTAGCGACTATCGCAAAAAGTTTCTGGATACTAAAAAAGGAATCCTTTTGAAACCATTGCAATTAGAAAATTAATTTTACAGCTAAGTTAACATATTTTTATATTAGTTATCGTTATAATTAATAATATATAAATTATGAAAAACAATGAATGAAGGAATTTTAAAAAAGTATATTTTTTCAGACAGAATTTGTTAATCGGCACCATTCTTATTCAATTAATTTAAAACTTTAAGTATTATTTATCTATCAATTCAAAATGTAATCTCGATACGGATTCTCCAAATCCAAAACCAATAGGAGAATCCAACAGGGCGAATGAGAGTACGGCGTAGTAATTAGTATGTAAAATAATAAAGTAAGAATACTTGTTATTTTTTTATTTTAATAATCCAAAAATCCCCAAATTGTACGTTTCGACTCTCTTTGGAGTCTTTCTCAGCAATTACAAAACATAATATGTCCCTCCTTTGTAAATCTAATTTGATCATAAATCACCAATAAATTTACAGATTTATTGTTGCAAAAATCTGTTAACATTAAATTGTCCATAAATTGACTAAAAATTTTAAAAAACAAATAAGAAAAAGAAGGTAACAACATACAAAGAAACCGTCATAAAAACTTTAGATTAAATTAAAAAATATATGAAATTAAGCATCGTTACAGAAATAAATTAATTAAATAACAGTTCTTACAGGTAACATCCTTACAATAAAGTTAAAAATATAACTAATAAATTTCAATCCTACGTAACGTGTTGGTCCACCAGGTAAATATTAAAAAAAGGGGAAATAAGTCAAAAATAAAAACAATTAAGTCGCATTATACAAATTGAAAAATAAAAATTATTATACATTCTTCAAAATCTATAAATAAGTGTAGTAAACCTTTAGTATCCGATTATAAATTAAGACCTTTTCTTAAACTTACTTTCTTAAACTTAAATTCTTTTGCATATGAATGTAAAGACATTCAGATATTAACTTGGATATTAACCGTTTATTCAAAAAATGCTCAACATTAAGTACTTTTTTCGACATTCTCCCAATCAAAATCATTCGTAATTAATTCTATGCTCCGTAATCAACGAATGATTATTAGTATTCTAATTTATGTAATTTCGGTGCTCTGAAACTTTAGTTTTCAGTTTCCTTTCAATCTGCTCTACAAATACAATGCGTCACAGGCCTTGCTTGAAATTTTATAGACAACATTTTTCTTTACATCTCTTAGGAAAATGTCTTTTTGCACCCTAATAAACCTGCCCCAAATTAACCAATTTTGTATTATTATAAAATATTTATTGATTATTTATCTATACTTATATATATTGCATTGGAACAAGTTTAGGTAATGCCCTGAAAAGAAAAATCAAATGACAGAAAAGAAGGGCTACCCAGCAGCGTATATATCGAAGTTAACTATTTATTTTTATTTTTTAATTATTAACAATTCACCTAATTATTTAAATGAGACGTATAAGGTCTCAAATGATGCAGAAAAGTAAGGCACACATGTTAAAAAAAAGAAAAGTACTCTAGACCGATTTTTATAAAAAAATACACTTTGAAAATCAATGTTAATAATGTAATATAGTGTAAAGGGAGTTTAAATATTTAACGAGCTGTCGGCACGGGTTCCCGTTGTCCAATCGAGCTGAAATCTGACAGAAACTATTTTTTTATGGATTGGAATCATTTTAAAGGGCGTAGCGGAAAAAATTTGAAAGTCGAAAAAAATAGACTAATCTAATGTATTACTTACCTAATGTAGTACTTACTTTCAAAATATTAGGAATTTAACAAAAATTTTACAGATTGTTCTATTATTACGTTTCAGTATCTATGTAAAATTTAAACACAATTCTATTATTAATTTACAAGTTGTTTAAGTTCTTTATATGTCTTGATTCCTATGTAAAATCACGTTTTATAATACCTATAATTTGCAAATTTGATAAGGAAGTAATATTAAAAAATAATTAATATTTTATGCAAACATTAACAAAACAATCATAAATATTCGTGCAAAATTTTTTTTAGATTTACTTACTCGTTACAAATTATTGAACTAAAATTGCAGCAAAATATAATATGATTATTTTGCTGCATAAACCATTGCAAATCAAATTATTTTTTGTTTCATTTTTGCAGTTGGTTTCAGAGATTTTCAGATCATTTTTTTTAATGTTATTGGCTAATATTAATTATTTTTAGCTGATTATTTGATTGATACTTTTAGCTAATGTTGTATAGATAAAACCTTAAGAATATAATTGGTTTTTTGTTTTTAGATTAATCATTTGATCGGGAAGCTATCAAAATGATAAATCCATTTTTCTTTCAAAAGTAAGAACTTTTGAAATAATAAGAATAGAAATAACATCATGTTACAAAATGATTTACAAAATTAGATTACAAAACCAAAAAGAAACATTTTTTTATAATTTATCACGGAGTTTAAATCAAAATAACTTTAACCAAATATAAAATACATAAAATTAATAAAGTATAGTATATCATTTTGATATATGCAACTCACAATTCAGAGAAGTGTTTAATAAGTTTTATTACAATTATAAAACATATACTGAAATAAAAGTCAAATAGAACATATATAATATATTATTTATTTGTATTATAGAATTATTTATATTTTTAATTTTCACATATTCCGTATATGGCAGCAATATTAAAGTAAGAAAGAGTGGGATGGAGGCGTTCACACTTAAGAAAATTTATTAGTATTTTTATTTTAAATTGGTTTTCTCTCCGTTGAATGTATTATATCTTTTGTAATGATTTGCATATGTATAATTTCGATACTAGGACGAATACCGCTATTAACAATCTATTATCTTGCGTTGATCATCTAACATGATAGACTTTTGTCTATTGAATCTTATAGTGATAAACAGCGAATTCGATTTCGGAAGAATTAGTGCGCATATTAAAGCCGTTGTACACTAACTTAATTTGAGTATAAAAATGAAATGCAAATATTTCGAATTATGAAATACATATTTTATCTAATAGTATAATAAAATGTATTAAGTATTTCACGATTTAATCGATTTCTATGTTTATTTATAAACATATCTTTACGTTATTTTGTGTACGACAGTAGTGCGCACTGAGTGCATCCAATCGAATTCACTAAAAGATACCTTGAACTCGGTCAGCCAATACATCCCCCAGAAGATCTCTGATCAAGAAAGATTTATGCTCCTGCATCATCGCCATGAACAAAACAGTGCACTCGTAACGCTCACAATAGTCGATTGTTATCGAAATTATATTTCTCTCTGACGAAACAATAATAATGAACGGCTACAATTTATCACGAATCGTGTGAACACATTCGCACTAACGTAAAATCCGTAATTTTCATGTTATCGTACGGACGCTCAGTGTCGTTCTGCATCGTCGACCACCACTGCGGCTGATCGGAAACTTGATCCCCGATACCATCGTCATCCTTACCGTCGTCGTCAACTATCGCGGGGGAGGAAGAAGCGTACCGAGGTAAAAAGTTAATACGCGGTCGAAAGGGAGGGTGTACGCGCTCGCGTACCCTTCGTACCTCTCCCCCTCGAATTAATCCGCCCGTTTATTTTGAACGGGATGCCTAATGCCCGCGCAATTTCGCAGCCATTTTGGGGGTGGAAACGCCATGCTCACTCCACCACGAAACCGGCACGCCTCCCTGATTGGTTCTCCGAGACCGGAATATGGGGGTAAAGAAGCGAGTTTCTGACGTTGCTATTGGTCGGGAGATTCTACAGCCAGTCCTTCCCATACTCGCAATTCGGTGTCTCGGTGCACGTTTCAATTTAAGTGGATCCGGTAAAGATGCAAGGGGCGGTGGAAGTTGCTGAGATGGAAGCTGGAAAGGAACACAGGAAAAGAGAAGGAAGTAAATACAGACGGTAGGGAGAGGAGGAAGTCATTGGCGAGCGATTACTGCGAAACGGGAGGAACAAATTGAATGTGAAACTTTTCCACAAGCGTATGATATATATAGCTGGTTTCTATGATTTCAGTGCTTGAAAGGCGGATGCTTGCTGAGTTTCCGCTGCTGTCGGTCCTGGTCGTCTCATGGTTCGCGCTTGTTGACTTCATTACGAAAAATTCCGAGAGGACGCGGGACTCCAAGGCACAATAAGTTCTAATAATGTTCAATCATAGAAACCTCGCTTATTTAATACGGACTCTAAAGTGCATACATCACAAGAAAATAAATTTTATTTTTTACAATATTTTTCGAATACAATATGCAATGGGGCAATTAGATGTTTATATATAAAATATTTTATCACCGATATATGTATAACGCATAGCAAATTTTAAAATTAAAAAATATGCCTGGAAAAATATTGCCGTACATAAATTGCAATTTTTTTTATTTACAAATATTTCAATCGTGGAATGCAACAGCCACAAATTCGCTTCGTTTTTCAATAAATCATCCACTATAGTTACGGTGACCATATGTCCTTTATTTTAGATAGCTTTCCTTTAGATTTATTTGTTTTTTCAAAACTGTCCTTTATTTTTCAATATTGTTTTTTTATTGTCCTTTATTTTGACACGGGAAATTATTTTCTAATTAGCGTTCCAATGTCTAATATTATATTAATGAGCAAATTTTTACAGAAAATATTTTACAGTTTCATGCATATAAATACAATTTGTTTTTGTTAATCACATTTCTTAATTTTTTAAATTATTTATTCAAACTAAAGTTGTTTCCATTTTTTATTATTTCGAACCTTTTATTATTTTAGATCAAAGGTTTGTTCCAATACAGTCGAATCAGTTTCAAACTATCAAAAAAGTGTGCATTATCTCTATTTAATTATACTTTGCAATAAAATTTTATAATGCACAGAATTCTTGACAGTCACAAACTGATTTGAAAATATGTAGGAACAAAGCCCTAAAATTTTCAGATTTGTCCTTTGTTTTCTTTAAAAAAAATATGGTCACCCCGTAATTATAATGAGATTCCGTACTTTAAATAAATTAAACAAATTTGTTAAGGCACATAAAAATAAAAACGATCTAGAATACAACAGTCATGTTATTTACAAAATCAACTGTAAAGATTGCAATGCCTCCTACGTAGGTTAAACGAAGAGACAATTAAAGACCAGGATTAAAGAGTACAGGAATAATTTGAGACTAGATCCATCAAGATGCTCGGTGATTTCTGAACATATGTTAACACTCATATACATATGTTCGATTGGGAGAACACAAACATTCTAGACTTTGAATATAGTTATCGCAAGAGGTTCATACTTAAAATGATCCATATATAAAAAAAAACAAAAAAATGAAATTAATTGCATGAAAGATATATATCGAGTTATTTGATGGTACATATTTTGATATCCTCAATGTGTTATCCAATAGATGTCGATAGTCTTTATTAATATACTTATGAACACATTTCTCAATTATGTATTTTTACTTATGATCGAATCTGAGCACAAGAATTGTCGTAACACTAACTTAGACTTAGTTATAGACGTAAGCAACGCACAAGCTTTGATGTATGACATGCGACTTATTGGAGTCTCTTGGAGACATGGCAATAAGTTATACGTCATAAGTGAAAGCTTGTGCGTTACTTACGTCTACAATTTAAGTCTAAGTAAATGTTACAACAATTTTTGTGCTCAGATTTGACCTATATACTGTGCCCGCGCTTATTTTCATTATTTATCCTTGAAAAATCTCGATAAGAGACCAAAAAGCTACAGATGAAACAATGTTTTACACTTTTCAGTATTAATAATTTTCTGTAAGTTTTTCCGAGTCTTTTATTTATAGTTACAATTCATTTTTAATTATTATTTGAATTTCATTATATAGATTATATTTTTTTTATTAAAAATGAAATTTGGACATATATAACCGATTCTCGCTAGAAGACGACGAATCTATTAAAGAGCTTTATTTGTTGCAGACGATTAATTTTTCAAACAAATTTTTCTTTACTGTTAAAATAAACTAAAATACAAATAAATTGAACAAGACCACCGCATTTAAATGGGAAGTCTCGTCTTGACTGATTTTTGGCCTCTTTTTATATATATGAACTTCCTACGTTTATCATATAATATATAAATTCCGACGTTCATTGTATGTATATGGCGATAATTTAATTTTTGTAGTAACAAAGTTTAAAATTACTTTTAAGGGAGATTTTGAAAAAGACTATGAAGTCGAGACATCGTATATCGATTGTGTAAATTTAAAATATACTATTGTTTAATGGTTTTTATATGCATGTTTTTATATGCATTCGTTTCTTTAGTTGTTTATTAAATTTTATTATGCCCTACCTAGGAGCATCCGACTTTCCACGCGAAGCAAAATTCACCTGAAAAGTCGAACGCCCCTAAGTAGAGAGAGTGGTGGATCATCGCTTTCCGTGGAAAGTCACTACGCAATGTGAGAAGAATGTAGGATAGTTCTTAACGTTAAAGCAGAAATCAAATATTATTTTTAAACTTTTTTGTTAATGACTTTTTATGATAAGTATTCGACAAACATAATTGCCAGTATTGCATCAGTATATGGTTCATCAATGTTTAATTGCCAAGAGCAATGGATCAATATCAGATCATACTTCTGATTGGCAAGTGCTAGACCTGGGTAGCGACAGCAAAGTGGATGCAAGCTCTATTCTCGAATTTTTCGGCGAATGTAACGCGTGCCATTGCATAAAATGTGCTAACGTAATATGCATCAACAATGCGGAAACACGCTGGATGACGTCAATGACATGTTAACAGCTATAATATCAAGAACGAAAGATTCTTTGTTTCAAGAGAACCAAGATGTCGTACACGTTTCAGAATTCATTAGATTTAATGTATGCGGGAGATTAATTCAAGGAGCAGCAAAGCGGCCACGTGCTTTTTTCACGAGTGCGGAAAAAAAGCGTCAAGGAGAAAATGCCAGAATAAATGCATATCAGAAGGATCGTCTAGACCGCGAGAAACAAAGGACTTGTTGAAGTTCGTGTCGAAGTAATAGCGTCAATCGAGTAACACCGTCGTTGATAGTTACATCGATCGGAGACACGAGAAAGGTCAATAACTGTTAAAAATAAATAATTAAAGAAAGTTATTTCTTTTTTATAATGCATGTCTTATAAATATACATTTATTTATTTTAAACACTTAAATCTAATAGCTTTCACAATTTTTTTCACAACTTACCCGATTGTATAACTCACTCGCATATATATGCTGCAGAATACTTTCACGCTCGTTGAAATGTTTCTTATTTTTCTTATTCTAAATATTAAATTCATGTTTTTACTATCTATGTTATTATATTGAGATCTAACAGCGCCATGTGTTTTTTCTATATAAACAATTTTTCTATTTAAATTAAATTTTTTCAATAGGAGATAAATGCTTTATAACGGTCTAGCTAGAATTTCTAGTTAAATGTTTTCATTTTATATCATTACTTCTTTAATTCTTTATGGTAACACTTGTATTGAGTAAGGTAACGTAATTTTATGATATAATATTTTAGGGGAGATAATAACGTTTCGAAAGGGAATTAAATAATTATTATTTTGGTTGAAAGAGAAACTGTCTTTAAATGGATTGAACTATAATAATTTCTTTTAAGAAAAATATAAAGATTAAAATAGGAATACACTTCAATAGAAATACAAAGATACATACTTAGGTTTCAATGTATAAAAAATGAAAGATAATGCCACTTGGATTATATTCTTCATTTAATTTGGTATTGGGGATTTAATTTAGCTCCAGTTGTGGATATCAAATCTTTTATAAGAAGTTTATTAGAGTCAAGTAAATAATGAAGATAGAATCACTTGGGTTTTACTTTTTAATTTGACAGTTTTTAATTTTGTACCAGATTTCAGTAATTTTAAAATTCCTGAATGTTATCTATACATATAAAAATTTTAACTACATATTATAAAGTTTTAATAAGAACACTAAGTCAATTAAATGATCTAAAAAGATAATAATATTAATCGTTTGTAATTGATTAGTATTACTATTTTTTTAGTTTCTATAACTTATTTATTGTTCTTATTAAAACTTTGTAATACACAGTTGAGGCGTCTTCATAATTTCTAGTTACCGATATGACTTTTTTCTCTGACAATGAGTGTGTAGATATTTCTAGCGAATCCTATTCAATAAAGATAAACTGCAGAGGGTAAAATAGCTACAAAACGATTTCTAAACAATTGTGCAATTTACAAATATCATAATTGTAGTTATTTAAAATACTTTTTTACAGCAGGACTCTTTATGCAGCCATGCGCATGAAAAGAATACCACATGGAAACAGTTTATCGCATTTATCCTGTAGTGGATGAAGGCAAATTAATGATAATAAGAGGGTGGTTCGTATAGAATTAGCTACGAATCATCTCTCCCGCTGACTGATCGTTATCGGTAATTTGCGACGTTTGCTCCCCCGTGGGATTCGAGACCTCCGGGGGTATTCTATCCCCATCCGTTTTACTTCTCTACACATTTGTGATGTACAAATAGGATTTCGTTAGCGACAAATCACTTTCATGATCGCACGACAACCAACTGATATAAATAAATTAGATATCGATAAGTTTTAATTAAAAATACGAAAAGCTCTCCAAATAAATTAAACGATTATATACGTTGATGTAAAGGAATTGCCAAATGTGAGCCGACACCAGTTGTTCGTGTTTAATCCAAAATGTATATTTAAAAAAATGTGATACAGACGTTTCAACCCTGGTATTGGATCCTCTTCAGTATAGAAAATATGTGTTTAAGATAATTTCATGATGTCAAATTAAAGTAAAAATGCTCGATCGTCAAAACATCGTTAAACTATTGTCGCTGTTTGAATCAGATGACTTTTTGGAGATTCAAACAGCGACAATAGTTTAACGATGTTTTGACGATCGAGCATTTTT
>NW_017256029.1:329335-330788 GCF_001594055.1 Mycetomoellerius zeteki
TATATATATATATATATATATAAGCAGTGTTGCGCTTAGATAATTAAAAATTATCTAGATGTAGATAAGATAAATCACACAAAAATATATCTTAGATACGATAAAGATGATTAACTTTACATTAATCTCTAGATAAAAAATAAAATTAAAAAAATTTTTATCTAGATAATTTTTAAGATAATTTTGTTTTTAACTATTAGGCAGTAAAACGATTTATGTCCAATTTCTTCATCTCTAAATAACTTTATCCAAGAGATATCTCTCAGAATACAATGGAGATATCTCCTAGATAAGGGTATCCGCAACTTATCTGGAAGTGAAGAAATTGGGCATTAGGATATAAAAAATATATTTATATTTTCATTAATCTTTATTTTTTACGAATAAAAGTTTTTTGAACATTTCGTCTAACAAACGATTTCTACGTAGAATTAATATTTATTGTCCACAAATAAAAAGGCGCTCTACTGGTGTTGATAATGGCAATAATGTGTCATATTTAAAAAAAATTTGTTTGACACACGTGTGGATACAAATTAAGAATATCTAATTCCTTAGATTTATCTCCTAAATATAAAAGTACTTCAATGTCGCTTTGAATTATGACTATATATCATACTAATTCCAGTTTTATCTATATCATAAAAAAATTCTCATCATTACTACTACTAGAAGTTATATAGAAATCTTTTTACAATATTCTTATACAATCTTAGTTGATTTGAAAAAGATTTTATCTAAGATAAGAGATAAAGATAATCTATATTCTTAATAATCTAGATAAAGATGAGATAAAGCCATTTCTTCATCTATATGATTATCTAGATAATTTTATCTAGATAACGGAAAACACTGTATATAGGGTAATTCTGGTAAATATGCCGCGCTGGGATTTACGCCGCAGAAGTCAGAAAAAATAGAAGGAGTGGGGGTAATTTTCCCGTAACTATTCTATTACATGCCTTTATGTTAATTAGTATTGTGTTATGATTTCAGCTTCTTATTGTTAATATTAATAAAATTATTGTGAGTTGAATCGATTTGTCACTGTAATAAGTAGCGCCATCATAAATTATAATCTACATAAAACGATTACTATAGGGCGTGTACAAGATCTAGTGGTTATTTCGTGTAGAGGAATAGTAAAGCATGTTGTATAGCAAAATACAAGTGCTTTACTTTCGTTTGTTTAGTTTGTTGTCTTATATATCCCACCTGTTTGGGATATATGGCACTTTTAACGGGCGGGATTTATGCCCAAAGCATACAAAGTGCGCAAATTGAATTCAGTGCACTGAATACAATAAAAACGCATGAAATATATGTACCTCATGTCATAATGCTATATATAATACACTGAAAAAAAAGATTAGTTGCTGCAACAAATTAAATGGTAAAATATGGCATAGCATTTTTAATTGGCTGCAACAGCCAATTTTTGGTTGCGTTAGCC
>NW_017256029.1:330961-344094 GCF_001594055.1 Mycetomoellerius zeteki
ACTTCATATACATATTTATCATTCTTATTCCTTAATAAAACTTTATAAACGCATTTTATAAGTTATTGTGTCATTTTACGTCTTATTTATGTGCATTGTTTGTAAATTTTTCATGAGTCATACATACCCCCCTCCTCCTGAGTAGCCGTATATCCCACCCCTATGGAATATACGGCAAAAATGCAAGGGTTTCAAAAAGTTCATTTTTTAATACGAAAAATAAATATATATATCGGATTTCTGATATTTTTTTCATAGTAGTAGACAATACAAAGTTTTTACTGATATAGTTCGTTTACTTTAAATATAGTAAATAATACTTAATAAATCAAGTTTTTGATAGGTGCGGCGTATATACCGGCGTATATATCGGCGTATATACCTTACGTATCAAAAACTTGATTTAATTATCTATATTATATATATATATTCGAATTAACGGACACCGTGCTGATGACTTTGATCTTGATACATGTTGTCAAGGTTATAACTCTAAATGACCTTCAAAGTTTTAAGTGATGGTCACTGTTCGTTCAAAAGTTATTGGGTGATTTCAAAATAACACAAATATTTTATCTTTTTTTGTATGTGCGAAATATATTTCTACACTGAAAAAAAGATTGGCTGCTGCAACAAATTAGATGGTAAAATATGGCATAGTATTTTTAATTGGCTGCAGCAGACAATTTTAGTTGCGTTAGCCTATCTGCAATGTCAGTATAGGATTTCGATAGACTAACACAACCAAAAATTGACTGCTGCAACCAATTAAAAATGCTATGCCATATTTTACCATCTAATTTGCTGCAGCAGCCAATCTTTTTTTCAGTGTACATATACATCCTAATCAAATACTGTCTTTTGTCCAATCACTCAAAATTTTTTAAAATTTGTCAAAGATTAACATATTTTTTTAAATATTCTGAATTCTGGGTATGGAATGCAACACCCACAGGAGCTCTAGATGTGAAAAGCTCTATACCCTCCATAAGAAAGTCTATCCTTCTAATTCACCGACTACAAACTACTGACTCAATGACTACATTTACATGGACATTCTTAATCGGATTTAATATCATCCGTAGTTATGAAACTGGCCAAACAGTGGCCTGGTCATTCCATTCTTCAGAGGAATAGCTATGATTGGCCAGTTCCTAACTACGGATGTTACTGAACCCGATTAAGTATTCATTGTCTCTTTCCAATTCTAGAATTAGAAAGAGACGAGAAACAAGTTGAACCTCGATTAAGAGTTAACCGTGAGTTGTGGAACTGGACCCAAGGGTGTTCGAGTAAATAATCGTTGTAGACCCACTCATACATGTAGTACAGTACATAAAAGCATATTATATCTAATACTTTTTATGTACAGATATATAGTACATAACTTCTATGTCTCCTAATATAAAGAAAAAAAAATGCATGATATCAATACAAACTTAAAAAAGGTAAATAAAGACGCTAAGAGTACATGCTCCTTGAAAAAAAAAGACTATTGTACCAAATTATAAAATCCAAGTTGTACTATCTTTATTGTACCAAATAAAGTAAAACCCAAGTGTATGATACTATTTTTATTATTTATTTAACTCTAATGATATATACCATTTGTATAAAAGATTTGATATCAACAACTAGCGCCAAGTTAAAGCCCTACACTATTTCTTCCAATCAACGTAGTAATAGTTATTTAATTCTCTTTCAAAACATTGTATCATGAAGTTGCGTTACTTTACTCAGTTTAAATTTTATCATAAAAATTAATGAGTAACAGTATAAAATTAAAAGGAATTTAATTTTAATAGAAAAATTTTTTTATGTAAAACATTTGACGCTGCTAGATCTACAATATATTATGAAAAAAAAATATTAAACTTTATTTTTATTCAGTTTAACATTTAGATTAAATTTATTATTATTTTTAAATTGTTTTTCTTATTCGATTTAGCAGCGCCAAGTGTTCTGCATAAAAAAATTTTTCCATTTTAATTAAATTTTTTATTTTATTTTTTTTACCGTTACATCTTTAATTTTTTGTGGTACCATTTGAATTGAGTAAAGTAATGCAATTGTGACACAATGTTTTGAAAAAAAATTAAATTACTACTACGCTGATTGGAAGAAAAATGTGGGATTTAACTTCGTCATTTAATGCCGATATCAAATCTTTTAGACAAATGATACATATCATTAGAGTTAAGTAAATAATAATGTATCATAACTCGAATATTATTATCTATACAACTATTTTTTTGTATAAAGGGAAGGAGACACTCTCGAAGAATAATAGTTATAGAAAAGGAGTGCTTGAACACGGACGATGGTCAGGCCCCTGCGGTTCCAATTACGATTGAAAGGCGCTCCTGTTTGTTCACCTCTTACAACTGCGGACTCTTCAATGCCTCGTAGAACCCATATTCTAGCCCCATGGCCACTTTTGAATTCGGTGAGCGCGTTTCCATAACGAAAACGCGATTTTCTCAGCTGAACGGCAACTTCCTCCGCAAAGAGAACTCTATTCCGGCATTTGAATATAATTATTAACATGCGATCTTCACGTTCGTGTCAAAAGAAAATTGACTAACGCTGCACATCGAGATTATACAAACTTATTACATTTCGTTGAATTTTAAAGGCTTTATCAAATGTATTATTTATAGTTTTTCTTTTGTATTCTTGAGAATATGACTTTCTTTTTTCATACCGTATGAAAAAAAGAAATCAAATGATTATCGGGATGAGCATCTATTTATATTTATATAATACATTCTCTTGATAACGAGAAATGTTGCTGAATGCACTATTATTGTGTTAACCGATTATCTAGCGTTCCTGTTTTTTGCGCAAAGTGCTGAATAATCAAAGGAACAATTGTCATCACAAAGATTCTTGATTGGCTCGTTTATGTTACGGTAATGCTTAGACTGCCGGATGATATAGAATCCTTTAAAAAAGTAGGGAAGATTAGGACCGGTTATCACCGTTTTTGAGTAATGATTTTTGGAAAAAAAGTGGAAGTAAGATTTTGAAATAATATATACGTCATAATGTACTTCTACATCCTTTGAATGTTAAAAAAGTATTATTTTTTAATACATATATTTCATACAAAAAAAGTTATTTAATTTCAAATAAAACTGCGGAAATGTAACAATTAGCTCCGTACTTAGGATTGATTGTCACACAATTCCGAGACAGTAATACATTTTTTATGGATAATTTTTATGGAACATTTTTATTACATGGATAAAACACAAAAAATGCAGTTTTTATTTTAATATCAATTCAATATTTCAAAAAATAATAGTAATCATACTATTGCTACAAGAAAAAAATGACAAAAGTGTCAAGGTCATTGAAATCAGTGAGATCATCAATTTTCTAAAGTTTTACCCTTCCACCTCCGCTTCCGTACACTGCGCGACGCAGAGCGACGCTTTTTGTGTTTCATGCAAAAATACGTTGAACAAGCGTTTTTGCATGAAATAAAAAAAACGTCACTCTGCCTAATTTTATTAATTTTTGACCTGCGCGCGCGAAACTGTATAATTACTAGTAAATTATTTTATTAACTCTTATAATCAGAAAGCCTGATTAATTCATACATTCATTTATTCACAATAAATGACCAGAACGCGTTGTGGCATTTTAACTTAGCCAGAATGCGTATTGATCGGTTGTCGAAAGAACCACAACGAATTTCGTTTTGTGGTCTTTTTGAATATGCCATTATTGAAGTCATTCAAAGTTTTTATTTATATGAAATGCATATTTTGCTATTTCCACTTTATCTTTCGAGAGATACAGACTTTATGTATTTTGTTCTAGGAAAAAAATGTTTTGATTGCTTTATATTTTCGTAAATATAAATTTTAATTGCATTTTAATAAATAGAATTGAATTTGTATCGAACTATATATAATATTGCTATTTTAAGTAATTTTTCGTTTAAATACAAAGTGATTTTGTTGATTGAAATCAACATTTATATGAGACAAAGAAATTTATTTACATTCAACACGAACAAGTTCGTATATCAAAAAAATATTGCATCACAGTATCTATATGTGTTTTCACTAAACTCTCAACTCTGTTAGTTTAAATCAATAGTAGTTTGTTTATAATAGTAATAAATTATTTTGTATTATTATAGAAATATTTAGTCGTGAGTATTGAACAAAATATTTCAGTTAGGGTAGGGGAAGGTCACCGATACCGACATACTACTTTGTTTTTAGACAATATTTCATAAACAAAAGGTAAAAATACAACTTCAAAAACATAAATATAAACTAAAAAATGTCTTCTATCAGATAGTATAAGCAGTTTTTATAATACTGTTGCAATTTTGCAATAATTAAGTTTTTCATAAATTATGCAAAAATGAGCATCTGACAAAATGGGCTCCAAAACTGACATAATAGACAATAATGCCCCAACATTCCTATTCTATAAATAAAGATATATCCTATTCTGTAAAGAAAACTAATTTATGAAACTATAATATAAACATTTAAAATGACGTAATATTATCATAATACAGTCACTATTATTTTAATTACACAATTTGCAAAAGAACACCGTAAGAATTTTCTTCTCGGATTCATAGAATTTGTTTTTAGCTGATTTGATATAGAAATAAGTCACGAATATATGAATTATGAGTTTGTACTTCTTTAATTAGCTAAACAGATCACGTTTTTATTAGTATTAATAAGGTGCAAAAGTTAAGTTTCTAAGAAATAAGGGGGTGTCGCTTTAGGAGACCTATGTCAGTATCGGTGACCTTCCTCTATATGTAAAACATATTTCATAATTTTTAATAAAATTCTTCTCTCAGTGCATAATATAAGTAAAGTAGAAATAAAAACATAGTAATTCGAGAAATATTTGTCTTCGAAGATCGTACATCTCTCTTTCTTATATTTAGTCTATTTAGTTCTATCAAACACGATATATTACCAATGTATATTAGAAAATATGTTACCGTTCCTTGTAATAAGATGTACGATATTTGATTGTGAGGATATCTGGAAGTTACTTTTATCACGATTCTAAAACTTGATTTCGTCGAAGGATCGACATTATGAATTAAAACTAACGCTATCTGGGAGAAAGATCTTGTGGTTGAAAGCCCGAGGCAATGGCGCGCGAGGAGAACGTATCCTGTGGAGTCAGTGTATCAGTGCGCCGAAGTTGGGAGAGGGTGGCTTGTTTACTAGCGACAGTTGATTTGACAAAGCCACGAGTCCATTTATACAAGTGAATATTACAGGGGCGCAGTCGAAGGGTGGCTTGTTATCCGCTCATTGAAGTTAACCACGGGGCTAAGTGCGCGAGAAGGGTAGCGACGGTGACGACGGAGGCAGCGAGGGCTGGAGGATTGGTGGGTGATGCATCACGAGGGTGAGTAGAAACGTGATGGAGAAGAGGGAACAGAGAAGAGAGACGGTTTATGCGAAAGCCTATGAGCCAATAAGAGGCCAGATCGTCACCACCGAGTAACCACGGGGCTTTCCGCTGGATTATTCGACCGAGATTGAAAAGTTAGCGCCAGCTGGTTTGTGATATCCATGAATCGCTATCTTTGTAACTCTTTTCTGTTAGTTTTTTTGGTTAAAATACATATCTGTAAAAAATCGCAGAGTCGCGTTTGTATAAAATAATAAATCTCCGCAAGTAGCGAAGAAACCACTTCGCATTTAGAAGTAAATTATTAGTTACCACACATATTAATTTTTAATTTCATCGTAATCATAATAGTCTAATAACATTATATATAATGCTGTACGCGATTGAAGACCGATTGTTAAGGGGATCCTAAAGCCATCTGTATTACCGATTAAATCATAATTTTTGTATAACAAATACTTTTTTCTCTTTCACAGATTCGAAAATTCTTTTCCAAGATTAAAGTTACACATTAATACGTGTTTGTGAGGTGGAATTTATGTCGAAAACGACAAAAAATTTCGAAATTGAAATCTTGAGAAAAATTTTTTGTCGTTGTCGGCATAAACTCCACTTCACAAATACGTATTAATGTGTATACTTTAATCTTGGAAAAGGATTTTCGAGAGAGAGAGAGAGAGAGAATCTGTGAAAGAGAAAAAAGTATTTGTTATACAAAAATTACGATTTAATCGGTAATACAGATGGCTTTAGGATCCCCTTAATACTGTAGAACAAGTATGTACTCTGTTCGAATAATAAAGCTAATTTATGAAATAATATTATTTAATGAATGATTGTTTATTAATAATTCTTAATGTAATTTTAGATCAAAATTTTCTGCTTTTAATAACAGAAAACTTATTTTTAATTAGTATTGTACTATATACGTTAATTTTTTTAACATCATAGGGTAGCCAGTGAGAAATGACAATGGAATCGATGTCGAATCGACGTCGATTCCATTGTCATTTCTCACTGGATAGGGCGCGGCTATTTCGTCAGTTTCAACTTTAAAATAATACAAAAATTTACGGTAATTATTCGGATTAATTGGCACCGCGCCGATTATCTCGACATTGACATATGTTGTCAAGGTCATGACCATAAGTGATCTTCAAAAAGTTTTAGGCAGCAGTCATTGTTCGTTCAAAAGTTATTAACAAAAAAGTTTAAAAAATGTCTTATTTCTGCTATATCATATTGACGGGTATGCAACTTTCCATACGAACGAAGGAAAGTCCATTTCACTTTCTCCCCTGTCTAGGGGCATACGACTTTCCACGCGAAACGAGTTCCACTCCATCTTCCCCCTTGCCACGGGGCTTACGACTTTCCAAGCGAAACGACTTCAATTCCACCTCCCTCACTACCTCGGGGCGTACGACTTTCCACGCGAAGCGACTTCCACCCCATCTCCAATTCTGCCATGAGGCGTAGACTTTCCATGTGAAGCAAGTTCCACCCCATCTCCCCCCTGCCATAGGGCGTATGACTTTCCGCAAATGTGCGGTAAAAATATATTGCAATCATTGTACATCGGTTTTGTTTCGGAGTGAGTTAGTTCCTCGTGACCGTGAATTTTTAACATTTGATTCACACAATTTAACATTTGACATATATTTAAGATATTCATTCGACACCATCTAGTCTTCTAACTGGCACGAGTTTTTTACTCCTATGGGAGAGTGATTGACAATCTCATAAGGAGCAACACTGGTTAAAAGTTAATGGATTTATACAAGTATATACAGGGTGTCTCACAACTACCGTATTTCCTCTTAAGGATATATTCTTGAGATAATTTTGAGATGAAAATCCTAATACGAAAATGTCGAGACTACAACAATTTTTTGAATTATAAACTAACTTTAAATGCTCATAAGTCAAAAACCATTTTACTTTTATAGCCTCTATTATTATTTCTGGATTCTTTTGAACATTCTAAGACGAAAATCCTAATACGAAAATATCGAAGCTATAATAGTTTTCAAAATACACACTATCTTTAACCAATTATAATTCAAAAACTATTGTAGTTACAATCGACATTATAATGTTATAATATATATATTATAATTTTTATTGTATATAATTGCATATATATATATATATAAAATTGTATCATATTATTGTGTGTATAACCATAAATCGTTTGGAGCTACTGCTGAAGATGGCTAAAAAATTAGCCAAAACATGTATGGTTACTAATTTGATATAATTTGTTTTTATTTATTATAACTTTATTGCGCACATTTTATAGCGCTTATTCCCATTTGCCCCCTTAAGTTTTTTTTTAAATCCATAAAAAAAGTTGTAGTAATTATTAAAATTAGAGGAATTCTTTTTCTATTATTACCTTTTGCAAGGATTATCAACAAAGTTATCCACATACGGAACAAAAGAGAAATATATAGATTATAAACTAATATTAAAATATATATTTCATGAATTAGTACCATAATTGCGTTAACAAACAGTATAATAACCGATTTTGAAATTGATGTTCAAAAAGTATACATGTACAATACTAAAATGTTTTTTGCTTCAATAAATTTTTTAAATTAGAGTTACGCGTTTTATAATATTTTATTCTATACACTAATTAATATTTCTTAAATATTCTGTGAATGTATAATAATATAACAGCGTAATGTACACCTTAATTGTTATCTATGAGTTTATCATACAGGATGGTCTATTTTAATTCATCCACTAGAATATCTCATCCTTAAGTTTAAGACAAAAACGTTTCAAACAAAGGTTGTTCAGTTACAAGAGGGAAGGAAGACGATAAACTTGGTTGACCTTGAGAAAATGTCTTTAAGATCATATCAAGGTTATATAACATTTTTTTTAATGGAATTATAATTTTTTTTATATAATGATTCCTCTAATTATTTTACATATAAAACCGTTAAGGTACAAATACCAAAAAACCAATAATTTACAAGCTACTTTACACTTTATTCTGATGTATATTGTATATTGACTTAAAACGTAAATATCATAAATTATTAATTTTTTAATAATCTTAATATTTTTATGAATAGATTAATGAGATGAATCAATTAGTGTAAAGAAAATACATAATTGCTTCTTTTAAAAAAGTATCAATTTTACCTACATATTTTTTAAAGCAACTATGTATTTTTTTTACATCAATTGATTCGTCTTATTATTCTGTTCATAAAAATATTGAGATACAATTATAAAAAAATTAATGATCTACGAGATATTTAATATTTCATATCAATATCTATCAAAATAAAGTATAAAATATCTCTTTAATTATTAGTTTTTTGGTATCTCTACCTTAATACTTTTATACACAGAATAATTAGAGAAATCATATTATGTAAAAAAAATATAATTCCATTAAAAAAATTTTTAATAACCTTGACCTAACCTTAAAGATATCTTCTCGAAATCAACCAAGGTCACTATCTTCTTTCCTCCTTATAACTGAGCAACTTTTGTCTGAAACATTTTTGTCTTGGTCTTGGACTGGGTTGTTCCATCTTTCGGTAAACTCTCTCTTCAACTGACTCTTACTCTCTTACGTTCGTATTCTTTTACTCTTTTGTTTATCCAGTAGATTGAGTAGGTAAATTATCATATAGTAAGACATAGTTTATCCGAAGATGAAACAACCGATCCCTAAACTTCAGGATTTTGAGATATTCTACTGGATGGAATAAAACCACTCTTATACAGATATACATGCGGGCATGCACGTGCGCGCACATATACACATGTAAATATCTATCTCATTTCTAAGAATTCGAGACTTTGTCACACTTCTAAAATTTCGGGATTGATTTTTCAAGACATTGTCACAGTTCTTAAATTTCGAGTGTGACTTCAGGACATTGTCGTAGTTTTCGGAACATTCTTTTCGGGATTTTGCATATCCTCCTGTAATCACTTTGGGTTATAAGACTGCAGATCCTGTTATAGTCATTTTACTTAAAATAATAATCAAAATTATATCAAAATAATTAATATTAGCGATAATGGCAGTTTAAAGTATTTATATCATATATGTAGATGCTTATATTGTTTCTTGTACGTCGTCTGCAGCCGTATTAATAATATAATCTTCATTTTCTGATAATGTATGATGCCCAAAATAATGTCGATATTTCCGAATTAATTGCGGAATAACAATATTGTTATAACATGCCATACCGATTAAAAGAATTACAAAACCAATGAGCTATAACAAAAATTGAGCAATAATGATTTTGTTATGTATATACAAGTACTACTAATAATTTTTACTTCTCTAAAGCATACCTGCATATAATGAAAAACTTGCCATTGAAACGCTAAAGAAAAGATCCATATCACAATTGTACGAACACTGTCTAAAATCATTCTTGTTGTAGCACTCATTTCCTTAGTAACGCTAATACCAGCGAAATTAAAAAAAGCAATACTAAATGCTATACCTGCAATCCGAAATAAGTTTGTTATAAAGACCGGAGATTAATTGTTATGAAAGAAATTGAAAAAAAAATAGACTGACCGATAACGGCTATCAATAATTTAATATTGCTTCCTATTTGGATAAAAGCTTCTACAGTGGCTTCAAGTGTGCCGCGTGAATTATCCGCAAAAGGAGGTGGCGCGGTAATATAATTAAGAGGGATTATTATGAGAGAAATACCAATAAATCCAAAGATACCTGTAAAAAGTAGGTGTGATAAAATAAAAATTATTAATCAATATTTTTAAGATATATTGTTTAAATATATATCAATATTAACAAAGTTTATATAAAAAATGTAAAAAATATACTGACCCTCCCATCCAATTGCTTGTAACGCAGGAATATCTTGTTGTCCCACATACTTTTCTTCAACAACCATTTGAACAGCTGTTATTACCTAGAATATTTGAAATATGAAAATTATTTTATGAAAGTAAACATATTTATCTTTGCATAATTAGATATTTCACTTAAACAAGTGTGATTAAATCATAAATAAAATTACTAAAATAATAATAATAGGGCTACGAGGGAAGAGTAAGGTTTTGATGTTGAATTATTAAACAACAAACAAAAGTTTATTCTAACATATTTTCGACCCCAATTAGAGTATTCTCAATATTAACAAACTTACAATTTAAAATTCAACCGGTATATAATAATTATTATCACTATGATTAAATTATTAAACAGTAAAATTCAGACGAAAAAAACATCTTAAATTACTCGCTTTCATATTCTTAATGATCAACGGATATTTTAAGAAGAATTAGAAGCTGCCATGAATTAATGCTTAGGATGAAGTTTTAATACAAAAGATAACGTCAAGAAATAAAAGAACTATTAAATTCGACAACTCTGACCTATGCATTAATTCATGGCAGCTTCTGATTGTTTCAACAATCTAATCACAGCAATGACAAATATTATATACGGGTTGAATTTTAAATTATAAGTTTGTTAACATTTAGAATTAGACCTGATTGTGGTCAAAATGTATATATGTTAGAATAAATCTTTGTTTATTGCTTAATAATTCAGCATCAAGACCTTACTTAGATCATAGCCCTATTTTTATTATTTCAATTTTCAAGATTATATATTTGAGTCTTTTACCTTATTCAATTTATAATTACTAAGTTTTATACATATAAGCAATACAAAATATCAATAATAAAGATGTACCTGGGCAAGTATAATAAGCAAATCCCCAGTGATTACAGAATTTGCACTGACATCATTGTTTTCCATTACTAATATATCACTAACACCAACAAATGATAAACCTATTATAACAAAACTGATGCCTATCCATTCTCTTACTCCCAATTTTCTATTAAGAAATCCAATAGAAAGCATTCCAGTGAAAACAATTACTGATCCACGCAACATTTGGAAGCTACTTGCATAAGTCATATTCAAGCCAATGTACATTATGGATGTTGCAAACATATCACATAATGCAGGTACTATTAAAATAAAAGGATTAAAAATCCTTGAACCTTTGGTGAGTACGTTATTATCTACAGAGCCATCCTGAGAATAAATTAACATAATAATAAATTTATTTATTTTGCAGAGAACAAAAATCATAAATACTTACATCTCGCTGATTATAATAGTAGTAAAAAACTTTAAACGCTAAAAAACAAAGAGCTTCTCCAAAAAACATAAATGATGATTGCATAAAAGGATGATTGAAATATCTAAGTTGTCCATCTTCACCAAGTACAACTTGTTGATCGGCATATCTAAATAAATTTTAATTTAAAATTAATTATAATATCTATAAAACTAATTATGCATTATTTTCTTCTACATTATAATTTTATTCTTTACTGTGTGTATATACAGTTTAAAAATATAATACTTACTTAACTGATAAAGTATTAAATGAACCTGTAATTACTTGAAGTACTGCTAAAGTACATTGAAAATTTGACCACGTCATTGTTTATAAGAAACAATGACCATACACCACTTATTATATGAATATTTTCTGTTTATATGTATATGACAATGACACATACATTAAGATATCACTTCGGCACTCTTAGTAAATAAAACAAAAGGTAGTTTCTTTGTAACTTAACTTTCAGTACTTTTCTTTTTTTTTCTACATCTAATTATAGATGTTTTTGTAACAGAATCTATTGTATATGTACACTCTTCTACTTAAAATGAAATAAATATACATTTGAAGTTTGGCAACAACGAGGAAGTTTTAACAGCGAGATAAGATGGAAATCTAAGGCCGGAATCAAACTACGCATTGAATATTGAGATTGAAAGATTGAAATTTGACCAATCAAAACAATAGGAGCTAAAATTTCTTTGTCCTCACTGGTCAAATTTTAATCTTCAATCTCAATCTTCAATGCATAGTCTGATTCTAGCCTAAGAGCGGACATGCCAGGACATGCCAATCTTTGTCATTTTCTTCTTCTTATTGGTTAGTGGCTACCTCCCATGTGTGTTGAGCGGGACAATACGGCCAGGGGATCAATTCTGTATTTTGAAACAAGATGAAAATTACAAAAGTGAGCAAATTTACTAGAATTACTGATAATTTCATTGGTCAACATCTAGTAAATTTGCTCACTTTTGTTATTTTCACCTTGTTTGAAGATTGTTTGAAGACAGGGAGCTTATTACGGTTTTTGTGACGAAGTTAAAATTACAAAAATGATCAAATTCACTAGATGTTAACCAATGAAATTATAAATATTCTAATAAATTCAATCTTGTAATTTTCACTTCGTTACAAGGAACCGTAATAAGTTCCCAGAATCGACTCCCTGATCACGTCATTGAGGCTGCGTTCCACTTAACGCTCACAACGCTCGTGGAATCATTTCATCCTTGTCATTTATCAAATGTTAAATAAGGATAAACGATGCTCGCGAGCGTTGCGAGCGTTAAGTGGAACGCAGCCTGAATTGTACGTAAGTGTTGATTGGCCTCTCTGATAAATCTAGGACTCTAGTCCTAAGTAGAGTCCTAGATTTATCAGAGAGGGGCAACCGGTGTTACGCATTCTGATTCGCTGTTGCAATCACATGACTTGGCAACCATTTATAGTACTAGTGACATTTCTATTTCATTTTATCCTATACATTCTATCTCACTCTATCTCATTCTTGCTCTTGAACAGTATCCATGCTGACTAAATTGTGATTACTGATAT
>NW_017256029.1:344569-367850 GCF_001594055.1 Mycetomoellerius zeteki
AGTGATGAGCATCTTCGCTGCGCGTACAACCAATCCATTTGCACGACAGGAGAGGATGCTCAGTGGCGGTGTACACCCACTGTGGTAATTGATTCTGTCCCTCGGAAATTTTCGCAAAATGAGAAGTGACCACCTTTCTACATTAATGTTCACAATCCATGCACGATTAACGACACGACTAAACCTTACGTCCGCTTACAACGACATTTGACGTAAAGACGAAATAACCTGAATTTTCGGGAGTTTTAAATAAATAAATACAGCAGATGTGAACGAAAGACAGTGGCAAAAGGATCTTGGCGTGGAGTGCGAGAAAGCGCAAATATTATTTAGCAAGCTTTCAGGAAGCATACTGCTTATGTTATGGCCTTATGGACTCTACTGTGATTGGTCAATTAGCTTACTGCTTACATTTTACTGCTTAAGTTTTTTTGTGTGCCATGGCCCTAACGATTTCTTTACTGCTTACGTATTACGGCCTTAAGTTTTTGTATGTGCCATGGGCTTAAACCTTACGTCCGCTTACAACGACATTTGACGTAAAGACGAAATAACCTGAATTTTCGGGAATTTTAAGGATCTTGGCGTGGAGTGCGAGAAAGCGCAAATATTATTTAGCAAGCTTTCAGGAAGCTAACATTAAGGCATTTCAAATCCTTTTGCCACTGTCTTTCGTTCACATCTGCTGTATTTAATTATTTAAAACTCCCGAAAATTCAGGTTATTTCGTCTTTACGTCAAATGTCGTTGTAAGCGGACGTAAGGTTTAGTCGTATCGTTAATCGTGCATGGATTGTGAACATTAATGTAGAAAGGTGGTCACTTCTCATTTTGCGAAAATTTCCGAGGGACAGAATCAATTACCGTGGGTGTACATACTCAGGACCGAGTTATCTAGCGAGGAGACCGAGAGCGGAAGCGGAAAGCAAAAACAATTAGTGGGACGACTATTTTCGAACATATATGAAGGTTTAAAATTTGGGGCGCGTTGCCTTTCTGGGGGTTCAAAATTTTGGGCACGTTGCCTTTCTGAGGCTGGTATTCATAATCAGATCTTATATTCAAGCCGTCTTAAGTACAGTCTTAAGATGTCACGAATCAATCAGAGGGCGGTATTCATAGTCTATTCTTATTTCAAGATTGTCTTCTAATATGACCTTCTGATTGGTTTGTGACTTCTTAAGACTGTACTTAAGACGATCTTGAATATAAGATCTGACTATGAATACCGGCCAGAGAGCCGCACTAGCGTCTTAAGACATTACTTAAGACGATCTTGAAATAAGAATCGACTATGAATATCGGTCTGAGAGTGTAAAATTTTGAACGCGCTACTTTCCTATAGGTTTTGAATTTGGAATTCACTGCCTTCCTTTAGGTTTAGAATTTAATACTTAATAATTTAAGGATTGATTTTTTTTAAAAATCGATTTTTTTAATCCGATTCTTTGCAGGTATCGATGCTATTAGTTCGATTTTGAATCGATCCGAAAAATCGATCTTTCCTGAGAATCGAACAGCTCTAAGGCCGGAATCAGACTACGCATTGAAGATTGAGATTGAAGATTGAAAAATTCAAATTTGACCAATCGAAAGGAAAGGAGCTAAAATTTCTTTGTCCTTATTGGTCAAATTTCAATCTTCGATCTTCAACCTGAATCTTCAATAGTTAGTTCTTACCAGTCTGTTTTACCACCCGGATTCGGGTCAAAGGGGCCCGGGGGAGTGTCCCTCCCGCATGCCACCACAACTCAAATGAGAACAGACAGAAGAAAGGAATTAGAGAATAGTAAAAGTATCCCAGAACGAAAAAAAGAGGCTAAAAAGCCGCAGAAGAAATACTGAAGGAACGCAAGCTACACTCGGAAAACGCGCGTTGTAAGATTTGAGAAAGCACGCGCGAATACGTCCGCACAGGTTGACCGCCCGAACAAAAATCCGATCTTTGTCACTTAAGACGGTCTTGAATATAAGAACTGATTACGAATACCGGCCTATGATTTACGTCCACTTTTGTGACACGCCGATAAAATCGTAGTGTTGAAAGTGTATAGAGAGATCTTTTAATAAACAATTAGAAACCTGATTGTGAAGTGTTTTGATTGATCTGCCATTTTTTCTCTAATCGAAAAAGGAGCAGTTTCAGCACAAGTACCAACGAAAAACTATTAAAAATCATCGGTATTGGGCAAATTTTCGAGACTATAGGTTACGTTTACACCGTACGACTGATAGCGATCTGACCTTTGACTATATACCTCTGGACTGCTAACGGCAGCCAATATATATTATTTTCTTCAGATATATTTTATTTAGATTTGTCCTACCGTGTTTCTTTTCATGTATATTTTATTGTACTGTAATATGTACTTTATTTTATTATTAAATTTGGTACCTTTTTCGAATTGATTTTAAATCTGTATTTTTCCCGCATCACATTTAATTACTCCTACAGCTTTTTATCTGGTATTATTACATAATTTAGCAAAACAAGAACGAACCATTTTTTTATTTAGCAGTACTTCTGGATCATTTCAATTTTTTATTCGGAGTTATTCGTACCGATTCTTACTTAAAATGCAGCTAGTTAGTTCTTGATTTGGCCAACTTCCGGACCTGATGGCTCTGAGATCTTGGATACACGGTCCTCTCTTTCTATCTTATGGAAAAGGTAGGAAAAATGGGGATAACTAGCAGTCCAGAGGTATATAGTCAAAGGACCTGACCTATGTCGTGACCCAAAATAGGTCTAGTCACCAACCGTTTACACCGAAAGGGACTTAAAAATTGGTTAGGTCACATTTAGTCCACGCTGGTCCGAATTAGAGCCATCTATCGTATTTTGTACAGATTATTTCCATATACAGCATTGTACTCGCCAGAACGTATACATATGCTATATTGAGTCGGGATGACAGCTATCTTAACCTCTAAAATCTCGAACTTTAATGCTTAATATCTTGGTTCGCGAGACCGACCGACGCATTTTTACCAGATTCTTTCATTTTAAGTGAAAACGCGTCGAATGAGCCCAATTTCATCAAAATCGGAGATGAGGCTCGTATTCTAAATAATTACCATTATTTGTATTATTTTGATTAGCAAAGGCATTGGTACTTATGAATTTGAATCGCTGCATGAACTTTTTTCCATCTTTTTTTTTAATATTTATGTTCTTTGCACAAATCAATTAGTCTTTTCACAGTCTAGAAGTAAATAACAAACCGGTTTAACCTAACTATTCAATAAAACAGCAGTGTCCTACCGAGCAAATGGCTACGAAGCTTTTAAATCGGGTCAGTTCAGTCAGTTGCGCGTTTACACTGGCTACGTTTACACCGTGCATTTAGGCCGCGACCTATACAATAGACATCCTTGTTTATCCTGTATATTAAACAAAGACACCTATCGTATAGGTCGCGGACTAAGCGCACGGTGTAAACGTAGTCATAGAGAGAGAGAGAGAGAGAGAGAGAGAGAGAGAATCGACCTGAGCTACAACAGGTCGGGTCAGGTATAGTAGTGTTTACAGCGTGCGACCTAAATAATGTGACCTAAATTAGGTCGAATTTAGTGTATAGGCCGCGGAATAAACGTACGGTGTAAACGTAGCCTATCAATGGGACCCGGAGATAGTTGAAGAACGATGACATTACCGACAATTAACAAAAATTTACGATTATTAACATAAATATTTCGATAATTTATTATTAAATTCATGATTTTTTATTATATAAATAAGTACGCATACTTTTTATGCTATAATATCTTATATATTGCCGAAAAATTATAATTTTTTCTTTATCATCTCTATTGATAATCAAACTCGAATGATAACATTAAAATCAGTTTTAAGTAAAAAAATCGAGTATTATTAAGTTTTAAACATATATACATGTCTACGAAACTAATAAATCTTGAAATTAATACCGTATTATCAGTTTCTTATTCTTAATCACTCAAATTTTAACAATTACGCGAATTTCCATAAGAGCCGACCATCTTTAATAGGATGCATTCGGGGAGATACTATTAGTGCTACTTGTATCATTCTATCTTCATTGTTTATTAAACGTAAAACATAGATAGATGACACAAATAGCGCTAACAGCGCGCTCCTCGAATGCAACCATAAAGCCTGTTCTTTTTGACTGAACTTTTTCTCTCCAGGAGAGAAGAAGAGGAAGAAGGATGAACTGGTGCAAAAGTTCAATCAAAAAGAACAGGCCTATTGTATCTCGATGGTGTCGAGAGCTTTACAGAAAGTAAATTCCATTTCTAAATTTTGCCACCGCAGTGGCGTGGTCGCGATGATGCGCATGCGTGCCGAGTTTAACAAAGGATTGAGTGATTGGCGCGATTTTTAATTATTGATTCAGTGCATACGCATTGTAGTGTGCGTTTATAATGTTTAAACAAATTGTGACACCCGCTGCTTGTGAAATGCGGTCTGTGATCGGTTTCTTAAATGTAAGAAACATTAATGCGGTAGGTATTCATCGTCAAATTTATGAAATACATGGAAAACATGTAATGAATAATTCAATAGTATAGAGATAGGTGACTTTTCGATGACGGACACGAAAATGTGCAGATGAACGGAACGAACTATCGTCTCTGATTAATGACTATGTTTACATGGCTCGATTTACGCTGAAATTATAACATTGATATTATGAAACTGGCCAATTATAGTTATTCCTGTGAAGAATGGAATGACTGTGATTGGTCAGTTTCATAACCACGGATGTTATTAAACCCGATAGGTGCCGTGTAAACGTAATCAATGACGAATTGATGCGTGTAATTAAAGAGAAAATTAAAGAGAACAGACGATTTACTATTAAGTCTTTTCCCCTGCATTTTCCAGAAATTTCATAGACGGCAACTTTCTATGACGAAGGGATACAATGCCTGATACTCCGCTATAATAAGTTAACAACGGCAACTATATAACAAAATAGTAAGGTGTGTACTTTAAAAAGCAATAAAAAATTTTCTGTAAGTATATACTTGTTTTCTTTTAATAGGCCATCGGAACTTACTTTCTGGATAACCCTCGTATAAATAGTACATTGTAAAAGAAATTTCTTGCAAAATATTACATCCAGATCGCAGAACATACTAGTAACATACATTTTCGGAAGATCATTTCGAGTACCTTATCTCAAAAGTGTCTCCACAGCTACTTTGATTTAATACATATGAATACTTTCCACTGCTTCACATATCTAGGTGTCATATAATAATAGTAAGTTATATTTCTAAATTAATTAGTACAGATAATAATACAAAGTGTTAATTAGCATACACTACTTATATTTCTGTACTAAACCATATTACCTTGAAAGTCTAAGTATACGATTGATAACATCTCTCATAGAACTCTTGTTAACGAATTATATCCTGCGACTTTCTAAAAAACCATACAAAAGCTTATAAATTCATATCAAGATGCAGCTGTTAATTCTTTATCATTATAACAATTTCTCTATGAATATATTTCTAACATTTGGGGCTGCTTTATTTGGGTGAGGAACGCATAACTATCTTTCCTTGCCTCTTGCTCTTATACGAAGTCAACCATGAGAAAATTTTCGATTTCTATCGTATTATCAATTTAAGGAAGGACGGAAATGGAAAAATCAATTGAAATGTACGTATATTAACGAAAATCAAATTTTATAGAGAAAAGGAGTTAGATTTGATTAATTACAAATTTGTTACAGATATAAAAAGATTTTATACAGAAAACACATGTGTTCTTTTCGAATTGTTTGCAATACGATCTGCAGTACAAATTATAATTATACAAATATATTTATATTTGTTAATAATTTTTTCCCTTCCCCCTCTCCTTGCTACGTCAGTATCTCATATTTGTTTGAATACTTTGGATTGCTCTAATTTATATAGAATAGAGCAATACGTATTGTATTATCACTCATTTGTAATATTGTCCATTGTAAAAAAAGGCTAATAAAAAGGAATACGATTATAGAATTACTTCAAAAAGAAGTAAAAAAGATTGTGCAATATCAGTATTAGATGCAATACCACAGCTGCGTTTGGAAATTTGCTGGCACATTCAAGATGTTTCTATACTGAAGTATAAAGTATTTCTGTCCCAATAATCGAAAAAAAATCGAAGCAAAAACATAAACCACGCGAAAATAGATGTATTTTGGATATTCATTAATCTGTACAATACGAAACAGAATAGTTTCATCGACGGTTTCGAATGACGTAATTTATTTTCTTTTTGGAATAAAAGATTCTATTTTTGTCGCAACGAAGACATAGATTTATATTGGTAAATATTTCCGTCTTTGTGGATCTTAGAATTCGAAATATTCGATTCTCAACACGATTCTATCAGTTTATTTTGTCATGAATTGTATTCATTTGTATCTATAATTGTGTACACGTTGCACTAATCAAGTTTATTTATTTCATGTATCAAAGCCTGCATTTCTATGGCAACTTTAGTTAGATAGAAAAGTGCAAACGAAGGCAGTGACGATTATGAGTTCAGGCCTTGGCGTTTCTCTTCTTCGAGCATTGCATCGAGCTCATCTGTAAGATTGGCAAGCATATTCCCAATGTCGTTCAAAACATCCGCAGGTTCTCCGCCATTGGAATGATGATTGACTATATGACCACTTATACTACTGTTAGGACCCGCTATGTATTCTTGTGCTCGATTGGCCCTTTGTTTTATCGTACCGGCATTCTCATTGGCAAACGGCAACGAATCTGATTCTGTACTGGAACTTGACTGTAAATATAAAAGTAAAACAAATATACTAATATATACATGAATGAATCGAAAAGAACTGAACTAAGCCTATAAAAATTTGAATATTTACTTAATTTAAATCTGGTCTCCTCAAAGTAGTTCCTTTCTACAATTTTTTAGCCTGAATACATTATAAAAAAACTCAAGGTGTAAAGAATTAACTGTAAGTTTCAGGGTTGCGCAATTTGAGATGAATTCGAATCAATTCAAAAAGAATAACAATCAAGTCATATGAATAATTTCGACGTAGCATAATGTACTCAAAAATTTAATTAAAGTTAAAGATTGACCGATCTGAACTGTAGTTAAATATATTAATATTGTACATTCATTCAACCAGGATGATTTGAACTACGTATATTAATAATTCTATATCTACATGGAAAACTAAATTACAGAAAAGTATACTGAACTGATTATTTAGATAATGATGGAATGGTATAGTAGCATTTACAAAGTTGACTAAACCATTGTTGGCAGTAAATGAACGTAAATGTAACGTAAAAATAACAGAAACTCAATAAATTGTCGATAGTATTTTAGTTTGATTTAGAGTGAGAGCGTTTTGCAGAATTATCAATAGATGGCGCGTGTACTCGTAAGAGATTCGACATTCACCAATGTAAAGCGGGGATGGCTCTGATGCTGATAGCTTTTCTGTTGTGCCTATTTCCTCTAAATTTCTTACAATAAATAAATATTTATTTGCAGTAAAGATATATTTACTTAATACTATTTAAAGAAATATTTAGATTTAGGAAATTTTTTTAGGGTATATATATATATATATATAAAATCACAAAAAATTAAATAGATATGGTAGAAACTTTTGAAATTAACGTACTTTAAAACTAGCATCTGATCCGTTGCGATGTTGCAGGGCGAGAGATGCAATTAACTCGTGTTCTTCGTTAATGTTAACGCTAACGCTACCCCATGAACGTGACATGGAAGAAGACGGTCGATTTAATTGCGGTGGTGTAGAAGATGCTGACGTAGGCACCGGCTTAGGCGCCGGTGGTGGCGGCGATGGATGATGAAGCAAATGTTGATGATGATGAATATGATGATCGTCACATGAAGCGGTTGGCACCGGCCCGCTGCAGTCTATCACGACATCACCGATCACCGAGCCACCAACAGCGATTACGGAAGAACTAGTTGTATCTCGAGAGTTTTGTCGCCTTGGAGGTGATGGAGGACACCGTTTTGGAAGATGTGGACTACTTTCGAGTCCATATGTTAATTGATACTTGTTATTCAAGTCTCTCGGTAAGGATTTATATTGACCTGGTGTTGCAGTGACCTGAAATTACATACATATATCACGACCAAAATCAAAACTATATCTAAAACAAGCTGCGTCGTAAATTGGTCGTATTTTTTGTACTTTAGCCGATTCTTTTTCGAACATATTGCAAGATTTCATTAAAACAATTGCTTTACCCAGTTATACTGTAAATTGACTACAAATATGACTAGATCTTCAAGAATATCATAAATTATACATTGTTATTGTATATTCACAGACATGTTTAGTGATCATTTTTCTTAAAATATGCATTACCTACTGATTAATTGTTTAATTCATTTATTGAAAAATTAAAAATATTTCAAACTAAAGTACATATTTGAGCCGTTTATTTTGAAAGTGGCCTAAGTCCATTTGTCAATTTTTTGTTGTTGACTGTACTAGTGTGTACAACTTGAAGTTAGCTGTCATAAACAACATTTTGCGGTTAAGTATATTCAGAGTATACGATAATTTCTGACACATAAATTTTCGCAATTATTTCAATAATTAAAAACATTACTTTGAAAGTGGCCTAAGTCCAATCTATTATAATGTGGAAATCATAGACCACAAATTTTTAGTATTAGGACATTCATTTTTACCGAATGATAGAGATTTTGGCGTCGTAGAAATGTCATTAAAGAAAAATAATTTACTGTTTGTCCCCCAAGATTATTATAATGTTATCAAAAAGTGCCGGAAAGGTAATAACTTTATTCTAAATGAAATGAAACAAGAGGATTTCATATCAACAAGATTTTTGGAGGACGCAGTTTTTAAAAGGGTAAAGAATTCTAACGGAGAAACAATAAATTGGTTAAAAATATGCTGGATGCGTTTTTTGAGAAATGAACCATATAAAATTTTCTATAAGATATCAATGGATGAGAATGCAGAGTTTAAAATCCTGGATTTATTACCACGTCGGGGTAGACCAAGAAAATTCGAAAATATTGTATTGACACCACTTTATAAAAATATAAGACAAATTTCAACAGCGAAATAAGGACATGATGGACTTACTACGATATATACTACCGGAGCACCATGACTTCTTCAAATCCCTCCCGCATACACAAAATGTAGATGAGCAGTAAATTGTTATGTAATTTATATAGTTAGAAGATTTCCTGAATTGCATAAATTGTGTTTTTGAAGTGTTGTAAAGAAATAATATAAAATAAATTGAGTATTGTTTTTTCAATTTGAAGCATTTTAAATTGTCGAATGGACTTGGGCTCTTTCAAATTTTATAACAAATCTAGTTGTTAATTTTGAAAGTGGCTTAACTCCATTTGTAGTAAGAAAACACATATTATTCACTTAATAATTGCTATTATTTTAATAGGAATTGTAAATTTAACTCTCTTAGATACACTTAAGCAGTGTGACATGTTGGTATCCTATACGTATATTTTTAATTTTATTGAAACGCAAACTCTTAAATATCTCAATTTAAAAATAAATGGACTTAGGTCACTTTCAAAATAAACGGCTCATTTACATAAAGTCAGCTTTTTCAAAATTCAACGATCTTGACATATGTTATCAAGGTCATCATTTTGAGTGACCTCTAATAAGTTTTAGCCATCGCTCGTTATTATTTTTGTTAATAATAAAAGTTATTAACAAAAAAGTTTAAAATATATCATCTTATTTTTGCTATATATAATATTAAGAACTATCCCAAACTATTCCAGATTCATCCTTGCGTAACTCCACGCGAAGCAAGGTCCACCCCACAAAGCGAGGGAGGGGGAGGGTACTTGTTTCGTGTGAAAAGTCGTACGCTCTTGGGCGAAAGGGGAGAAAGGTATAGGACGATTTTGAATATTGTATGTAGCAGAAACAAAACGTTTTATTTTTTAAAACTTTTTTGTAAGTAATTTTTTAATAAATAACGAGCGACGGCTAAAATCTTCTGAAAGTCACTCAGGGTCATGGCCTTGACAACATATGTCGAGGCGATCCGGGAGGTCTCCCCTATACTGCATAATTACATCCATCCGATGGCGCAACATCCCACGACGGGACAAGGCCTACCTCTCATGAGGTTTGGGTAACAATGGATTATTTTCTGGAATTAGGTTGTTAGTCTAATGTCCAACCCCCAACCTGGGGGATCCATACATATATGTACTGATATATGGGACATACAGTTTAACGCTGGATCCGAATGGCGCTGATGATCAAAGATCTCTTAATCACCAGATGAAGTTTTTGAATGATCATTTTTCGGCTCATAAACGCGAAAAATCGCGTGTATGGGCGCAGGTGGGATCGAACCCGAATCTACAGATCGCGAGCCAATCGCACTGAGCGGGAAGCCACTCGACATTTCACTGCATAATTACAGTAGACTGATATCCATCCGATGTTTTTTCATTGTATTGTAATTAAAGACAACTACCTTTCTTATTCAAAATTTTGAATTGAGAAGTATATTCTTGAGGCACAGAAAAAGTGATATTATTTTTGGATTGAAAAGCATAGAAAAGTGTCATGTAATTCCTAATAAATGAATAAAAATGCATTAGGATTGAAAAGGATTCATTTTAACATTCGCGAATGCGTATTCTAGAAATCTGAATCCATTTCAATTCATTCTTTTTAATGATAATTTTTTTCGCCATTGACTCCCTCTTAAACAAAAGGATCATAGTACAGGACCATAGGACCTCGTCTCCAATAACAATCGATCCAAAAATTGTTCTGGGTTGGAGTTATTTTGTCTAAAAACTTACAACACTACACGCTCGTTTCTTTGTGCAATAGAAAGAAGTCGCAGCATCCACCATGCATTTATGTGCAATGTTTTTTAACAATTCGAAGAATGGTTGTTTTCAACAGTTCTAATGCTGCGATTTCCTTTGTCTTCACGCATCCAATCAACAGAGAGATGTACATCTTGACAATCACAGAAAGGTACTAATCATGGAGAGGCTGGTCACCTGACCTATTGGCATCTCTTTTCTGTACGTGCGATCACGTGACGATCTTATTCTGCGCGTTTAAGATGGGGAGCACAGACTCTTGCATAACGCATAACACGTAATGCATAAGAAAATGTACCGATTAAAATCTTTTGTGTGTTTCCTTCCTTTTCATGAAATAAAGAGTTCTGGTTGAATTTCTTATGCCTTACGTGTTATGCATTATGCAAGAATTTGTGCTCCCTGCTTAATTCACACAGATACTTTTACGTAAAGAAATGTGGGGAGTTAGTAAAGTGTAATATATAAAAGAGTTTATGTGTATATACACGCATAGATACATTATTGGTATAATGTAGCTTGGATTAAAACCATCAAATTAGCACATAAATTTTTCTCGTTTTTCACCTTTTTTCAAGCATATCCATATAGTCAAGACAATCGAATATACCTTGGCTACAGGTCGTGGACGAACGAGACAATGTCTTGGTCGTGGAAGAGTGCCGCCACCAGCATCTACAACGGAAACATCATTCGTGGGTGTAAGATCACCATCTTCAAAACTGCGTGGACGCCAATCGAGGGATTGTGGATGCGACGTTGGAGCTGGTGATGGAGGATAGCCAAGAGGCGCATCCTCTAGACTTTCCAAAGATTTTCCTCGGGAGCTAGTACGGCCAACTGTATTGTAATCAGTTGGAAACGCGGCGTACATACTTTTCCAAGTAACATCAGAAGTAGTATCGCTTCCACCTCTTTGAAAAGATCTAAGTACAGGCGAAGAACAATTTTCATCAGGTGATGGTAAATCAGGTCCACTTCGTTGAATAACAACGTCCTAAAAAGTTATAAATTATACAGTAATTTATTATTGCACGACATTGTTAATATATTGATCAAAATAATTAGGAGATTTTTTTTCCAACTAAATTCGATACTAATGAGAAAAAATAGAGAAAATTTATAATTTACCTGCGTATGCCCAGGATGTGGCGGCAAGCGCGCAAGATCAAGTGGTTGTATACGCTTGCCAGCGCGAATATCTTTAACTCTTTTAATTGCTAACAATAATTTTTTCTGATGTCCTAACCGTACTATACCAATATCTTCAAGATCCTCCCAAGTGAGAGTTGTCACGTCTTCGACGGATCGCATACCCTGTTGATGAAGAGCACCAAGATATTCCTCAAGTCTGAGAAGCCTGAGCCATTCTTCGAGCGATCCAGGCACATGTTCTGGTAAACCATCTCCTATATTTAAATTATCTATTTCCGCTTTTAGTCGTTTCCTATGATTAGGTTTTTTGATACCTATAATGTAATGTATAAAAAAGTGTATATTTGTTTAAATCAGGCTTGTTAAAACTCGGCTCGTGAACCGAAACGCTTCCTTCAGCTACCTCTCCGACATCTCGATAGAGCGAGACAGAGCGTAAATAACAATATATATAGACGCTAGAATTCAAGTCTGTCCAATCGCCGTAAAGTTAAACCGCGAGAGCCCGTCTCTCAATCTGTAATCATAGTAACTGTTTTTTATTTTACCTATCATTCTCTGCCTGTGACATCCCATGGTGGAAGTAATACTTTTTTACTTGGTAACATCCATAGTAATGCTATACCGATCTTCTGCAGACATCCTTGTTTTTTATTATAGAAAATATGAATGTTTTTCTATACAGCACAGAAGTTTGCAGCAATATTGTTGCAATATGTTGCAGCGTTGCATATTTTAACGACATTTAGACAGACCTGAATCAGGCAGAGAGCTGGCGTCTATCCTTTTGTTATTTACGCTTTGTTTTACTCTACCGAGACGGTAGAGATATGGAAGCGTTTTGGCTCACGAGCCGAGTTTTGGACAGGCCTGTTGTAACTGATCTATATGAGTAATACTTATAAACTAGATAAACATTCAATACTTAGATTAGATTGGTTATTACAATATATGCTCTACCTATAGCCGTGAGATCCTCCGGTGTCATACGCGTTATAGTTGCAAGGTCATAACCTGCGGAAGCGAACAAAGGAAAGTATTCCTCGAATTGGAGTTCAGTTAACCAAGCGTGAACGACGTCAAGATCTGTCGGTCGGTCAGGATGACTCCCGAGTGAACTAATAGAGCATCTAGGAGACGAGGCAAGAGCACCGGGTCCTCTAAGTCCTAAGTGAAAGAATCCAATGACGCCGTGGAATGTCTAGAACCGGAACCTGATCCGGAACTACCAGGACTGTCTCTACCAGGACTTTGGGTCATATCAATACCTAAGAAATATCAAACATTCGTATTTTATAATTATACTATTTGTAATAATTTGAAATTAGTATTATAAACAGTATGAATTTTTAGACCGATGAGAATAGATTTAATTAAATGAGAGAGAAATCTTATATTTGGTCGCCATATCGCTCACTGAAACCTTTTTCAGTCTTAAAACGCATTCATAAAAAGACTCAGAACAATAATATTACTTATTAAATTATACAAACAATTTAATAATTTTTTTATGCTAATAAGCATCTCTTACAAAAATATTGTTATATATGTAATCTTTACTATATATCGATAGATATTAACAAGACAAATAATAATTTCCTTTATAATTAGCACAAGTTGCCTTTAGTATTTTACGTTGCACTTGAACGCGCAAACTTTAAGCGATATGATTCGCTAACTTTAAATATACATAATTAAAAAAATAGTATAGTTTCAACATTTTGATATTAGAATTTTTATCTTAAAATGGTCTCACGAATTTACCATTAAGCGTTGTTAAGTATCGTCATTACGGAACACCCTGTATGATTTAAGTTATAGCAGAAAATAGTTTGTGATTCAAAATGTATACCTACATATTCCCTGCTTTAATTATTTTCTAACTTACTCATCATTTTCTAACTTATCGACATCAAAAAACTTTGAAATTAAAAATACAAAATGACAAGCTTGAGCGACGAGTTTCCTTCTCAGTATATATTCTACGCATGAAAGTACATAAATTTACAAAATTATAGAAAAATCGGGGAGAAAGGATGTTATACTAAATATTTACTGATATTTGAAAGTAATGTCTTTTGCATCAGGGATAAGTATAATCGAATAATAACCCTGATAGCAAAATGCTAACAATTTGCGGGCAAATTAATAACAAACTTTATCAGATTTCCACTACAAAACCACAACCATCTGTGGCCGCATTGGCCTATGGATCTGTCAACAGAGCTTATTGACACGGTATACCAGCAGATTAGTAGCAGAAACTGACTAGAGATGCTACGATATCCGGCAATTATCCGGTATCCGGCTCCTTTTTTATAATCCGGCCATCTGGCCGGATTGTGAGAAAGTCGTTTTCACATTTAAGATGGAAACATATTTAAAATTTAATTTTTGAAAATATTTTATTATACATGTATCTCCTATATATCCGACCAAAAATGTAACTAAATACTTTTTATTTATATGTATATTCGATCAATAATCTAACTAAATACTCTTTATCAATGTTTAAAAAACATCATTTTTTCATTTAAATCTCTGCATGTAAATCTTGACTGTGTTAAGATGTTCTGTGTTGAATCTCTCGATTTTAATACATAACCGATATAAAAAAAACTTTTATACTACTGACTCCGGATTATTACTTAACTTTGGCTTGACACACATGTTCGACGACCAACTGATAGAGAAAAAACAGACAATAATGGTTTTCTTATATTTGAAGTAGGGTCTTAACACTTACATTCAATTCTGAATCTATATATAAAATTATTTATAACTTATATCATTGTCTTCGCGCGCGCGAATCATGGAACAAAATTTTCAAAAATCTTGACTTCTCATTACCATTGACTTACACTTATAATCATGTTATGATAGATAAACTTTACGACTTTAGTTATATTTTATATTTTTTAAATACATGCTGAAGAAGGACCTATGGTCACAAAATGTACTTTAGATTCTTAATAAATATTGATTTAAAAATTTGTTCTACGAGGGGCACTATTTATATTTTGAGCCTAATAATAAAAAAATAGTAATTTGTCATTGAAAATGACTTTATTGTTTTTCAAAATATTCTCCTTTATGATCTATACACTTTTGCATGCGTTCGAACCACTTGTTTGCACCAATCGACACGAGCATCTTTTAGAGATTTTGTCAGATTATGTGGGATCCAACGAAAACAAACCTTTTTCACGGCTAAATGATCATGCAATATTTTATATATGCTGGTGAAACTAATGCCTAAGGTTGTCTCAATCTCACAGTATGTCACATGACGATCTTGCATTATTAGTTTTTGCACAGCATCAATGTTTTCTGACACAACAACTGATTTTGGACGACCTTCACGACTTTCGTCGGTGAGCGAACGGCGACCACGATTAAATTCGTTATACCAGCGTTTCACAGTGGCAAAGGATGGGGCTTTATCGCCAAAAGTGGAAGTAAGTTGATCGATGCACTCCTGTCTTGATAATCCACGTCGAAAGTCGTAATAAATCATTGTACGAAAATTTTCACGAGTTAATTCCATTTTTTCGCTGAGACACAATTTTCAAGTGACTGTAAACAATACAAATCGCGCTCAAATAACAACGTTCTGAAGAAGGTTATGGTCAAAAATGTCAAACTTTCTAGTGGAAACGTCAGATGGCACCTGACAACACTCAGTGTTGCCAAGGCTCAAAATATAAGTAGTACCCCTCGTATATCTTTATATGAGCTCGATCACTGACCGAACTTTTTGTATAGTTTGCTTTGCGTAATACGAGCAAATTTTTACCTTGATAAGATTTGTTTTCGATCGATTTAACCATGATGGAAGGATATTATCTTTCCAAGGATATTATCCTTCCATCATAAATTTAGCTATCTAAGAATCGATTATTCAAACAATTAATTAGTTATTTTTTAGTATTGAGATTGACATATGCTCGTGGCAATTAAATAATCATCGTGCGCACCACAAGAGCATATGAAAGAGGTGTAACACAGGCCAGAGTAAGAAGAAGAAAAAGAAGAAGAGGTCGACAGAAATGACGGACAAGATTGTCTGCACCTCTTAATTGCATTATAGTCGAAAAGCATAGACTTACAATCGCATCTATTTATGATCGATTTGTAAAACAAATACTCGATCATGTCCGTCCCTATTTTACACTTTTCGCGTTAGAGAAGAATTAGTCTAATAATATAACTTTACATATAATTCGCACCTTGATCTTCGGCGTGGGCATACTTGCCAATCACCGGCGGAAAGGTGAAGCCCGAATGTGTGAAAATAGGTCCTGGACTTTTTCCAGATGGCACCACGTAGGAACCATCGTCTGTCGTACCTCCGGGGCCGCTTCCAGAGAGGAAGCAATTATCCTCGCTGCTAGCATATCCAGCTGAGCCGAAAGAGGAACCGGAATGTCGAAACACATCTGGTACAGCTGGTGGAGCTACTTTCTTTGCTTGAGTCACGGCTTTGGATGGCCGACTCATACCGCCAACTGTAAGAAACAGAAAGAAAATTTTAACCCATTGCTGCATGGTATTTCATAGACTACATATTTTTTCACAGTTTTTCTACATTTATATGCATAATTGGTGTATATAATATATTTGATTTTTTTGTCCTGAGACATATACAGAATGTCTGTATATCTACACAGTTCTATGTATGTGTGTGTTCTCTCTAATAATGAGGCAGAGCATACCGGGAGAGAATGAAGTAGCGGAGCTCCGAAGACGCAACAGTATTTAAAAATTTATATTTGCGTGTTCTGGGTAGGGGACGTATATTATTCACTCGCCTAGAGCGTCAACTTTCTACCGACCTTGTGTTAAAGATTAGTTAATTAGAAAATTTGTACGTGCGATATTGATACATGATGGAATATTGATATAGTGATGTGTCAATGACACGTAATTTATGTGTACGTATGTATGTGTGTATGTGTAAGGCCTACTGACAATGAGTCAGTAAAACAGGCAATTTTAGGATCTCCCATAAGCCGTAATCAAATAACTTCAAATAACTTTAAATAACCGCGGCAACATGGCAGCTTCTGGGTACCGCTCTTTTTATGTTTAAAATGCATAAGAGCACACTTATTATACTTCCACCATAAATCGTACCTAGTGTAGTGCGCGGCAGTTGTGCGATATACTCGTGATCAGCGCCCGGCAAATGCCTAGTCTGTTTGTGACAGACCATGACGGACATAAGGCAGCTGAGGGGATATAGTTTCTGCTTTTTCTTTAAAGTGAATTAGTTTTTCCAATCGACAAAATCCGAAAGAGGCGGGATCTTCCCGCCTTCGGGGCAGAAGATGGATGAAGGATCCGCGGGTGGAAATGCAGAGTCAGTGCAGATCTCAAACAATATCTCTTGGGAGGAGATAATGGAAATAATCTTGGATAACGATTATGCAAGAAAACACGCGAAGACACGAGCGGAAATTCATCGAACTAGACATTAATTCAAAGATGGCGGAGTTATCGAGCAAGAACATTCAGTAAACATGGAAAGAAAGAGAGTACTAAGGCCTCTGGAAGGAACGGAAAAGGAAGGTTTGCATCCTATCGCAGAGAAAAAAATGGCGAAGAATAATAAAGAGAATCAGAGCTCACACAGATTTCGAATCGAATATAAACAACCCATCGCCTGAGGAGACTTACGATACGTACAGCCATCCGCCTGTTTTTTTACTGATTAAAAAAGTAGATAGTCGCAAGGAAGAAAGACTTCCTCGATTCTAGAAGTCTCTAGGAAGCTAAGTAACCTAGAGAGGAAAACGGCTCTGAAGTACAAAGTCATAATTATCACTCTAGAAACACGTGGAAATTTAATTTCGATACTTATACTGCAGTCAACAACGCCCTAACCAATAAATACCTGAAGGAACTAGGTTTTAGGGTCTTTATCCTGAAATACATGCTGTTCAGAAGAGACGTGATACAAGGAGTGCTGATAGATATTAAGATGAAAAAAATAATTGAGGAAGCTAATAATATGATAACAAATGGAAAGTTGCCTCGGCATTAAGATTAAAAAAGGACCGAAGGACTGGTAAATAGCTGGATTCTCAATCTATTTGTCTGAAATTCAAAGGAAAAGATATCCCTGAATAGATCGTTTTGGAGAACGGTGTTACGAGTTATCAGTTTTTCATTCCTCATGTTAGATGGTACTTTAAATGTAGACTCCTAGACCATATCAGCAAAATGTGTGACAAGGAGGAGACCTGCCTTAACTGTAACGGAAACCATAAGATTGTGAAGGACCCTCCTTGCAGAGAAACTGAAAGATGCGTGCAATAGAGCTCATCATAGTACATTAGATAGATCATGTCCAGCATATAAGAAGGCAGCGGAGATCTTACGATTGATGGCAAAAGAGACTGTCGTATCCAGAAGCGTCTTATATTAAGATTGATGAATATCAAGATTGGCGAATAAAGCATGGCGCAATGCTGATGCCCGAAGGCCTGTTCTGGTGAACCAAAATTGGAATATGGAAAGAGAAACTCTTTTCTTCAGTATTGCAGAGGAGAAATCTGATACCTTTATCCAGGGGAATAGCTGCAGGAACGGAATCAGAAAGCAGAGTCTAGTTCGAGGAAGAGGGTTAGATACAAGACTCATGGATTCGAAGCTGAAGCTGAGAAAGCTAGTGAAGATGATAACTACCATTCCAGATGCGGATTGATTAATCGATAGAATATTGATTACTGTGGAGTTACAACGTAATTTATAAACAACGTGGAATTTTTAGAATTAGACTTAAACTCTAATTAAAACACTATTGTTCTATGATAATTTATGTATATGCGTGAGATATTGATGTAATAATATGTAAAAATATGTCAATGTGTCACATTTTATCAATAAAACAGCGATTTCGTCGAAATTCGGACTTTACTTTAGGATCCCCAGGCATATAGAAGAAATCGTAATCAAGAACAATAACGCTGTCACATTTATTAATAAAAAGTTGTTAAATAAGACATCAAAATCCCCTGAGAATTAAGCAACAAAGATTATATTACTCAAACACGTATAAGCATAACTTGCTAAACATGTTATTTAAAATTAGTGTCTCAGTTATACGTATTAACAGTCCTTGTTGCTTAATTATTTATGTCTTACTTAATAACTTTTTATCAATAAATGTAATATCATTAAATTTATTCTTTTGGACTACTTGCTTCCATGTTCTCGATGTTTTCTCAAGATAAGCGATACACATTCGATTCTGCCCTTAAATAGCTCTATAATATGAAATATGTATAATTTGTAATCTCGGAATATCTTTACATTAACCAAAAACAACTAAAACTTGATATCTTTAATATCTTTTAAGGTTTGGTTATGTCTTATATAATATAAAATATCCGTACACTTACAATACAAGAGGTTTTTCCAACTGCCATAAATGGCTTTGATGCATTTGTTCAGGGACGTACTTGGCAACACTGTTGTCTCACGCGCGCGCAGATTGCCTTCGGAGCAACTTCTAAACAGGTTTTGGTTCATACCAATCTTACTCATGGTTATTTCATGCAAATATACTTTTGCCATTAAATTTTCTGGAATACCATGAGGAAGCCAGATTTCTACAGCGGGATCGCAAAAACTCTTATAGGTAGATGATAACTTTTTCGAGGACTTTTGCAGAAATCGTTTTCCAGGTGGCAAGGGGGGAGGCCCTAGACAGTTCGTCATGGAAGTGATCGCCATTTGTAATATACTGAAATTTATTTCAAATCGTTTCGCGCGAATGTAAATGGCTTTTCAAAATTCTAACGCGTAATTATCACATGAATTGAATCAATTTAGTGACATTACATTGATTTCCTTTCATATATCTCCACAATTGCACTTATCGATATCTGATAATTGTGAATCAATGATTATATAAGTCAAACTAGTGTATGTCTTTTTGACTTCACGCAAAAAATTTTGTTTTATTAAATTCACTGTAGTACGAGATATTTTTTATCATATTGAAGTGATTCGTTTAACTTAATTAGACTTGTTCATATTATTAAAATTATTGTGTGTGAATTAAATCTTAATTTGAACTTAACAAACTTAAGTCACTATACAGAAGACTGAACAAACACCACACTTGTTTAAACTTGTTTTATTAGGAAATTTAGTAATAATATTCTCATATAAAACAAATTATTCACACAGTATAGTAGAAACACATACACACATTAACAAGTTTAATCACTTTTTAATACAACAATAATTTCGTTCAAAGCACTTGTTAAAAAATCAGTTTAGTCTACAAAAATTTGAGAAAGCACAATAATATATCAAATTGGACAGCTCGCTCGTGAACAGTCTTGTAAAGGAAAATCACAGTGACAGTTCCAAATACAACTATTGGAAAGTGCGTTTTAGATAAGCGCAGGCGCACATACGGTTCGATGAAACGGCACATTGATGGCAACAAACACGAATGGAGATTGAAGGTGGGTGAACAAGTTTCAGAACAGCGTGGGCTGCGATTCTGCTAGAATATGAATGGATAGTATGAAAAGCATAGTCTGTGAATATATCGATGATATATAAAAATATTAAAAGAACATATTGAATGAGAATGGAAGACTAAATGATTTGACGTAACAGAGAAGAAAGCATTTCATTGACTACTTAACAAGTCTTGTGCTAAAAATGGTACGTAGTTCACAATTTGCAGAAAATAACACGCATTTTTCCTCATTAATAATGGCCAGTAAAACATTTTTTTTCTAGAATGCGTTTCAAAGAAATATTCCAAGAAACAAGAAAATAAATTTAAAATATTCTTATTGTACTTTTAAACTGAAACTAAAAGAATTATGAATTAGTTTAATGTACTGCAATTTCAACATTTCACAGGTTTTAGCTGTGATCTAATCTACTTTCTAAATTAATTAATAATAAAACTATTTTCTATTCTATTAATTATAATAATAATAATATACTATTCTCATGTACATCTGAAATAAAGTTAGATTATTTTAACAATTTTCTGTAGCACCAACTTTTTACAAAATATTGTTAAAATAAAATATTCTTTATTTTATTTTAATAATATTTTTATTTCACGTTATTTTTTAAGCCCTCTATATGTCAAGGTAAAATTCATCGGGGCGGGCTTCCCCATCCCCATATTTACTTTATTTAAAAAAAACTTTAAGGAGATGCTGGAACCGCCTGTATTACCGATAAAACTAGCGTTTTTGTTCCTATCGAATTTCTTCGTACTGTTTTCACAGAATAAAAATTCCTTTTCTACGATTAAAATGTACATGCTAACAGCTAATATATTTGTCACTGGTGTATTTTGTGTTTAAAGCTGGAAAAAAATTAAAAATTACCGATTTTTTTATCCATTTTTATCTCAAAGTATGGTGACCAACGCTGAAAGTAAAATGGATAAAGAAATCTGTATTTTTATTCTTTTCAGCTTTAAACACAAAATACATCAGTATATGTATATGACAAGTATATTAGCATGTACATTTTAATCGTGGAAAAGGAATTTTTATTCTGTGAAAATAGTACAAAAAAATTCGATAGGAACAAAAACATCAAAAACGCTAGTTTTATCGGTAATACAGGCGGCTCCAACATCCCCTTAAGGGGATCCTAAAGCCGTCTGTATTACCGACTAAACCGTAATTTTTGCATAACAAATATTTTTTTTCTCTTTCACAGATTCTCTCTCTCTCACTCTCGAAAATCTTTTTCCAGGATTAAAGTATACACATTAATACGTGTTTGTGAGGTGGAGTTTATGCCGAGAACAATAAAAAATTTTTCTTAAGATTTCAATTTCGAAATTTTTTGTCGTTCTCGGCATAAATTCCACCTCACAAACACGTATTAATGTGTGAATACTTTAATCCTGGAAACGAATTTTCGAATCTGTGAAAGAGAAAAAAAGTATTTGTTATACAAAAATTACGATTTAATCGGTAATACAGATGGCTTTAGGATCTTCTTAACATTGCGGGGATTGAAACTCTCGTCAATTGAAAGATAAGATGTACCTTCCAATAAGCGACACAGTTTGACACAGTGATCATGTCATCTTTGTTTAACATTGGCAAACAACAAGAATATAATGATCCATTGTGTCACACCGTGTCATTTGTGTCGCTTGTTGGAAGGCACACAAGAAAAAGTATAACCATATGCCTCAGTTTGCTTTGTTACGTCGCTTTCTTACTTACCGACACACAGTTCTAATACCTAATCGTACAGCAGATCAGAACACCTAACTGCAATTTTCTCAGAATTTCAGAAACAAAAGCCCTTCCACCCAAACCTTTTTATAGTGTTAGTAGTACACTTAACCTCCCCCTTTGAATGAATTATGGCTCATTTCATTTGGAGGTTTACAATCCTCGCCATCTTCTTATTGATACTTTTTCTATACTTAATAAAAATATATTATAAATATATATTCCTATTTGTCAATAAATGAACTTATACATACAGTAGTATTAAAATGTTACAAAGAATGTAAAATGGCTGTGTATTATATAATCATGAAAATTATTTTATTAAAAAATGTTTATACAGAGTGATTATACAGAACAAATGTAACAAACTTTGACAAATTGTTCGGAAGATCATTGTGAATAAAAAATATCACTATTCTCAATATTTAAGTAGTTATAAAAGTTGTAAACTTTTGCTGCTAATATAGTAAAATCACACATTTGATGAGAAGTGACTTCTGAAGAATCAAAATAAAACAAAAGAATGTGAAACATCAGTCATTGGACAATTTCTTCAAAGAATTATTGATACATCAAATGAATTCGTATGAATAATGTACTATATCGTAGGGGAGAGTGGTCTAAATCGGACCGTGTTCTAAATACCTTTTTAATTTAAATGAATACGGTTAAGCAGATTTGCGTACTATTTATAACGTAAAGTCCTTATAAGACACCGAACATGTGATAGCAGTTTGACAGTTCTCTGTCATAACATTCATAAAATAGAGGCAAATATGTATTTTCAGCCATCGTGCGACAATTTTTTTAAAAAAGAAAATCCTTGTAAATCATTACTTAAAAGATGTTAAAAATTTGAAAAGTAATTGATTTAAGATAATTAAAGAGTGTAGAATTAAAAATATCAAGCATTTCGCGATCACTTTTGCGGTTTATTGTAAAATTTGTTCCAAAGTTCGAAAGGACCCGTGTCCAAATCGGACAGTACAGTGAATAACTTATAGGCCTGGTTGTA
>NW_017256029.1:368178-370650 GCF_001594055.1 Mycetomoellerius zeteki
GGACCGGAAAAAGCGTTTTTACATTTTCCATTATAGTTTAACACAAGTGAGAGATACATCGAAATAATCTAAAGCAAAAACGAAGGGAATTAAATGATCTTTCCAACAGCACCTTCGATTTTACGATCGGTCTTTATTTATGCCTTCTAGAGAGCAAAAACTGCAAATAGGTCCGATTTAGACCACTTTCCCCTAGACATAATTTCTTAATTCCTTAAATCGTCGCATATATTCAAGTTTCGAAGAAGTATCGTAAATAAATGATATTTGCACATTCTCCTGTTTCTCTTGTTTTGTTTTGATTTCTCGAAGGTCACTTCCTGTCAAGCATATGATTTTACTCAAGGTTTTACTATAACAGCAAAATTAAAAAATTTTTGTAATTATGTATTATCTAAATTTATATAACATTTTTTTCTCGGAATTGTCTTCTAAACAATTTGTTCGTTCTCATACGCGTTCTTAATTACTTTGTATATTAACACAAACATACAAAAATCGTAAAAAAAATTAAAAAAAAAAATACTTTTTTCAATTTAAAAAAACGTAATTAACAAATATACAAAACAAAAAATAATAAAACATGTTTGCATAAAACATATTTGCAATTGAAAGGGTTAAGAAGAAAAGAATTTTATTTTGAAAGAACAGCTAAACTCTTTTTAATTTCATTTTATGATATATTTAATATTTTAAATCTAATTAAGTGCAAAGTATACTGTGTGTGTATAAGTGTAATATTATATATACATATATCTATAATGTATATAAAATACTCCGAAATAAATTTGTCCATAAATTCTTGATGACCCAAACAATTATACAAAGTGTACAAAAAAACCATTTAGCATTTATATGGCACAGATATTTCCATACATATTTCATAATAAAAGACCTCTCTCTTTCTCTCTCTCTCTCAGTGGCAATCAGGTATATCAGTGTAATCACTAAGTAACATGTAGATTACTAATCGCTGATTAATGACAACTGACTGATTGCTGATGAAATCTTCTGTTATGAAATATGTATTGAAATTAAATGAGAACTTCAAAACGTGTGGTTTAAACATTGAGGTAAACATCGCATGCGATACGTAAAAACCAATCAATAAATCATTCGATGCTAATATACAAAAATGTTTATCTTAGAAACGGTTGAGCTTTCAACCTATGTTCACGAAGGCTTTTTTTATTGTGGTAGATACAACATGGTGTGTACTATCTACCACAAATGCTGAATAGTTTTTTTAAGACCGGAATCAGATCAGACTATGCATTGAAGATTGAGATTGAAGATTGAAATTTGATCAATGAGGACAAAGGAATTTTAACCCTTATTGTTTTGATTGGTCACAAATTTCAATCGTTCAATCTTCAATCTCAATCTTCAATGCATAGTCTGATTTCGGCCTAACATCCTGTATATCCAAATAAAATAAGAAAACTTTAATATAAATTTTAAAAATTTAACTAATACTTATAATTAACTAATACTTATAATTAACTAATACCTATAATTTAACTAATACTTATAATTAACTATGTATAATTTATTTGGAGTTATCTTTGAGTATTATTATTTTTGTAGTACATCTACATGAACGTATTTAAGAAATATAATTGTAAATTTTTTCAGTATTCTTTCCTAATAAGCTTTGTGTACTAAAATACATTCCTGAAAATAAGTAAATTATATTTAATGCCTTTAAACTATTCGGTTCGAAAATTAAAATATAAAATTCTGCAAAATTTTTAGTTCAGTCTTATAATATCGATTACTTAACATATCAACAAACATCATTATCTTTGATAAAAAAAATAAATTCATAAATTACCTACTAATAAAAGGGTATCTAAATTAATATGATACTACTATACAGAGTCAATCAGATAACACAAAGTATTTCGCTTCGAAACAAGATTATAGAAACATAACAGTACATAACAGTCAGCGTACACACATGCAATACGCCACGCATGTACACATTCACACATGCACAAAGCATATGTAAGGATATGACCGACCAATGTAACATAATCGATCTCGATAGGAAGACGCGAAAGTCGAGAACAATCATTTTCAACGAGAACAAGGACAAGGCGAGTATCGTATGGCGAAAAAGGAAAAAAGCGACCGAGAACTAAATGCGAGGACGTAACATTTGGCAGTAATCGTGACGATGGCTTACCGCTAATGCGTCTCATGGCGGCTCACGACGAGGCTCGCGCTCAAGATCCTTCGAGCTGTATACTGCGCCGTCGTAACACGAACGATAGATCCTCGCGCGCAACGTAAACAACATACCACGCGGATTGGGCTCCGATGTATCATCTACACCGTACACACGTCGTTCCCGTAGCGCGTCGAGGCGCTCGCGCCATTGCTCACGCGAATACCACTCTTCAGTGACCCCAGCCGAAATCGTCAGAAGCGTATATCAACGTTCCAACATTTCCAACGGTTTACACGACG
>NW_017256029.1:370687-371998 GCF_001594055.1 Mycetomoellerius zeteki
CACGACGCGCAATCACACGCGAGGTGATCGCGCTGTGCTTCGATTTCACTCCAAGATTTACTTTGTACTCTTCGACCACGAAACTACACCACAGACCAAAAAAAAACAACACAAAACCTCTAATGAGCATTCGTATGACTTGCGCACGACATAACGATACGGCGACCAACCATAGAGATATAAGAATAGAGCGCGTCAGCAGTAGGCTGACGCGTGAGTGGCTGCGATAGACGAATAGAAAGAGAACGATGCATAGTTTCCCTGTGTGTCTTTGTCTAATCTCGCGCACGCGCAGTATGACTTCGCGCTGGTTGGCCGGCCGTGGCCCCCGCGGAGCCGATGGATTTCAAACGCCGGCGGATGAGTTGTAATGCAAAGTAATTGATTTTGACATGAAAATGTATTAAAAACATTCGGATTTTTTGGCGAAGACAGCGGAAAACATGTTCCTTTCTAAAATCATGAAGAAAGAATATGGAAATGATGCGAAATATTTTGTTTATAAGCACGACAGTGTCCAAATTCATGTTTTGGACACTGTCGTGATAAGTACGCGTTACATATTTGATAGGACTGAAAATGTTAAAATGCAATGCTAGATTTATAAATAAACAATCCTCATGTATGATTTAATTAATTGTAATGAAAATAATGGTGTTAAAAAAGTAATATTGCAAATACAGAAGAAATGGTACCTTTAATATTCTTCTTTATCATGTATATGATGAAAATTATGATGAGAATATGTGTCATTAAGCAAGAATTATGGTAAATAAAGTAAAAAATAAAGAAATTATAGTTAAAATAGAAAAGTATCATTGAAACTACAGATATCAATTTTTATACAATTAATTACAATGTTTATTAAGGTTAGGTTTGTATGTTTGTTATGTATACGTACAATATGTGTGTACTTACTTATGAAAACTGCGATCAGAAAATCGGTTTGATTCTTTTTTGCACACGATACACTTTACAGTCATTTTTTAAAAAAACTGTACACAAAAACATTTGTAAAATCGAAAGCGGTTAATTCCGGCATATTCACTACCATGCTTGTAAGTAAACATGGATGGGCTGCGCGCATGCGTCATTAAACAAGAATGGCACGAGTAACTATGCAGCGTTCTCTTTCTATCCCGCTAACGCCTGTACCTACGGCTTTTGCCCTCTATTCTTATATCTCTATGCGACCAACTCACCAGCAGCGACGGATGCCCAGACTTCACCAGATACGCGACACTGCAGTTTTCTCGCATAAAGTCACTAGGGCCGGAATCCATATGCTGGATTCACATTGCATCCGATTTT
>NW_017256029.1:372339-374321 GCF_001594055.1 Mycetomoellerius zeteki
TTTTAGATCTAGAAGAATGGTCCTATCTCAGCAGACAATCATAAAACGGTTGCAAAACTGTTGAGTCTGCTGAACGCAGCTATTATTTGATTAGTTAATTCGTAAAATTCTTCGTTCTAATTGGTCGCTCAAACGTTTCGAAGCGTTTGTAGCGTCAAGTGGACCGCAGCCACAGTGAGTTGTTTTATCCTTGTTGTCTGCCAACGTTAAACAAGGATGAAATGACTCACTGTATTACACAGTGTCTGACTGGTCCTTGCTGGAAAACAAGGACGGATACTAAATAGTAACTTTTTATTGACGTATTTTAATTTCGGCGATACGTGAAAACATATATATAATATATGCATTTAATTAATCATTTGATGCATACTGGCTACGTTTACACCGTGCGCTTAGTCCGCGACCAATACGATAGGTGTTTTTGTTTAACCTACAGGATAAATAAGAACATCTATTGTGTAGGCCGCGACCTAAATGCACATTTTAGTCGTAATCGTAAGCAGACCGTAAGCAAATCGGCCAATCACAGTCGAGCGTTTTTAAACGCGAAATCGTAATTTTGATTGTGATTGGTCGATTGACTTGCGACCTTGCGATTACGACTAAAATGTTTGTACGTGCGATGGCCTTTAGTGCGCACCAGGGCGCGCTTATTAGGTCTGATGCCGAGTGCCAAAAGTGCAAGCAACGCGAACAGACCTTTTATAGGTGCTCATGCACAATTTTCATTATGACGGTCGTTTGCGTCAGATCATAGATGTCGACACACAGAGTGAGGGTGCCGTCACATGTACACGGAATCGGAACGACGGAACGGATTTCTTACTAGAAAATTTGAGATCACTACAATTCCGTTCCGTAAGAAGTTTCTCTACCCGTCCCATGTAGCCGGAACGGAATGAAAATGGACGGAATGTCGCCTCGGTCGCAAGTTAATTTGCCTAATTTAATCGATATTTCGTTATTTTAATGCGACTAAAGCAGTAATATGCATAATTTGTGCAATTATCTTATTTATAACATTACTTTGAATACTTAAAAATACTGAATTATAAGAGTGAGATATATTATGTTACCAAAATTCCATTGCGTTCCGGCTACATGGGACGGGTAGAGAAACTTCTTACGGAACGGAATGGTATGTTCACCTCAGATGGTTGAATGTGAAATTAAAACAAATATTCAGAAACCTTTTTTTTGGAGATTACAACGATGGACGAAGAAGTAGTGTTAACTGTAATGTTAAAATTATTGCGAAATGCAAGAAATATGCCAAGTTGGCGTGCTATTCTGATATTTAAGAGAGTACGAAAATTATATTTCGCTTATAATATTTTATTACAAAATAAAAAATATACAAGAAAACGAAAATTTTGGGTACGGCCAATGTTTACACAAAGAATGAGACATCTTCAAGGCGCAAGTGACAATTTAGTCGTTGAAATGCAAACGACCGATCGTGAGAAGTTCTTCAATTACTTTAGAATGACTCCGGAATTATTTGAAGAACTGCTGTCATTAGTTGGACCACTTATTGAGAAGCAAGAATTATGCCGAGTTCCAATTTCATCTCGTACAAGATTGCAACTGGTTTTACGCTGGTTGGCATCTGGTGATAGTATGGCATCTCTTTCATATGCATTTCGTATTGGAGCAAATACAGCTTCTAAAATCATAATCGATGTAACATTCCGTTGATTCCGTTGTACCGTTCCGGCCATAGTTCCGATGGTTCCGATACAGCAGAGAAACTTCTTACGGAACAAAATGCTAGTGAACTTATTTCTAGTAAGAAATCCGTTCCGTCGTTCCGATGCCGTGTACATGTGACGGCACCCTCAAAGTCCTTCATTTTCATCCTTTCAATGAAATAAAGAATTCTGATTGGTTGAATTTCTTATGTTTTATGTGTTATGCGTTATGCAAGAGGCTGTGCTCCCCGCTTATGTCTCAAGGCCGCAGCACAGACTCTTGCATAA
>NW_017256029.1:374366-378486 GCF_001594055.1 Mycetomoellerius zeteki
CATGGAAAAGAAGAATTTCGATTGGTCGATTCCCTTATGCACTATGCGTTATGCGTTATGCAAGAGTCTGTGCTGTGGCCATTAAAATGCTAATACGGCTCTCTGGGCGGAATCCATAGACGGTGCTCAAGTTTCGAGATGGCTTAAGCTAGTGCATGAACCAATCAGACAGCCGTATTAGCATCTTAAGGCCGATATTCATACCGGCCTAAGACAATGGCTGCGTTCAGCAGACTCAACAGTTTTGCAACCGTTTTATGATTATCTGCTGAGATAGGACCATTCTTCTAGATCTAAAAGTATGATCCAATTAGCGCGAAGGAAACTTACAACAGTTGCAAAACAAACGTTCTGCTGAACGCACCCATTGCTTGAGATTAAGACCGGAATATGGATTCCGGCTTCTGATTGGTTCATGCACTAGCTTAAGACCATCTCGAATCTTGAGCATCGTCTATGGATTCCGCCCTAGATCTATAAATGCGTTCCGAAATACGCATGAAGCGCGTAGACTGCAATACTGATGCGCAACGCTTCGAAATCGTTCCATTTTTCCAATGCGCGCATAAAGCTGGTTCTACATTGATCGCATCGCAGCGTCGCAAGCGTGTCACAAGCGTTGCAGTCCAATCAGAGTCGAGCTAGCTTGACATTTATTGGACCGCAACATTTACGACGCTGCGATGCGACTAATGTAGAACCACCTCAACACGCATGAAGCGCTTGTGAATTCGGATAGGTTTCCTATGCGACCTATGCATTAGTATGCCGATGTTAAAAATGGACGGTCAACGAAATCTTAATAATCTTCATATAAAACTATCGTTTAATAACCCAGTAAATGAGAATAAATTGAAATGGATAGAAATGAATTCATTTGACATTTTCGAATTTGCGCTGTTGATTTTTCATATCCATTTGAATCCATGAATACATCCAAATTCAACATATTGAATAGCTCGTTTTGCGAACTTGGATAAATTAAAATATATTGCAATTTTTAATTCATTTCAATCCATTCTCGTTTACTGGGAACATAATAAATATATGAACGTTTTGACCTTATATTAAATCATTATCAGTATGTGTACAAAGTTGAAATTTTAAACAATGAACTTCTATAGAACACAATCATTCTGTAACGCTCACGCTTTCATATGACACTATATACTGCTCAAATTAAATTCGTGAATTTTAGTGAAATCCTTCAATTATACACTAATTTATCCTCTTTAGAATCATAACTGTAAATTGACCGAATGCTATTTTGTTGAAACGTTACATTGACAGCCGTAATTGTTTTATCTGTACTATCGTCACAACTATCAAATGTTCATATAAATTTATTGTGCAAAAATATTAGACCATGATGGAAGTTTATTGTTTAAAATTCTAACTTCGCGACGGCCATACGTATACTGCGCAGATAATGATTTAATGTAAAGTTAAAACGTTTATATATTTATTATGTTATTAAATGATAATTTTATATAAAAATTATTTATCATATTAAGAACCAGTGTAGGCTTTAATGTTCCTTTCATTAATTATTTGATTTACTCTAAAAGTCATTATTCTTCTTTATTCAAATATAAAGTCACAACTTTGTTTTTTTCTTCTCTATTAACATCGGGAATTCAAATAATAAGTCTTGATCCATTTGTTTTGTTCCAAAGTTTTTTCAGTCGGTGCAATCTGAGCGCGTTCCGAATTATTCAACAAACGCATAGACTGCATCAACGCATCGAACGCTTTCACTGCTTCAAGTCGAAAGAGAAGCAGTCAAAGCGCTGGGAGGAGTGCTAAGGCTGGAATCAGACTAGGCATTGAAGATTGAAAGATTGAAATTTGACCAATCAAAACAATAGGAGCTAAAATTCCTTTGCCCTCATTGGTCAAATTTCAATCTTCAAACTTCGATCTCAATCTTCAATGCCGTTGTTTGATTCCGGCCTAATGCGGGGTCTACAATAGAAGTCGTAGCGGTCATAGGGTCTTAAGTCATAGAAAATTGACCAATCACAGTTGATTATTCTTCTCATATTCGACTGTGATTGGTCAATTTTCTACGACTTAAGACCTTACGACTGCTATGACTTCTATTGTAGACCCCGCATAAGAATTCAATACGGTTAGTACAATTTGGGGTTTCGTAACACTTTCGAAGTGCTTTTGAAGCGCGCGATAGCTAATTCGGAACGACTTTCTAGGGCTGCGTTCCACTTATCGCTCACAACGCTCGTGGAATCATTTCATCCTTGTCGTTTATCAAATGTTAAACAAGGACAAACGATGCTCGCGAGCGTTGCGAGCGTTAAGTGGAACGCAGCCTATGCAGTCTATGAGCTTCATGCGTAATTTGGAAGGCACCCAAAGTAGCGCAATTGATTTCAGAAAGTTACGTCAAAATGGCCGAAGTGCACATAATATACGATTCTAAGCATGAGGCCTATTCTTTTTAGAGTCCTAGATTTATCAGAGAGGCGCAACCGACTTAAGTCAGTATGACAAAGGTACTAGGGAGGGTACTAAACATGGCTGACATGCTATGAAACTGCCTTTAAACTGTCAAACAAGATAAGACAAAGTAATAAAAATTATATTTAAATGAATCGTATCAATTCTTTAGAGGGAATATTTATGTATTAATAAGTCAGTTGATTAATTGTCATTATAATCGCTTTTGCGTATCACCATAACCTTTTAATTTGCACTGCTGTTAATGGAGTAAAACTTTACTCGATGGTAAAGATTCTCCATAAAATTATTCTTGAAATTAAAAAAAATGTTATTGCATTACTCAGATAAATAATTCTGTATGATACGTAGAAGAATTTCATATGGTTTAATCTATAGAGTATTCCAATTGTTTGAAATGAAGTATTATAATTTTAAAGTCATTTGTGATTGCTTGTTTGTAAATTAAAACAGAAATGTTTGAAGATAAGATATTGTATAATTGCAGGTACGATTGCAGTATTATGTTCTTACATTCAAGAAATATTGAAAAAAATGATAATTGTGAAGCATATATATCTACTGTTAATGAACAAGTAATCAGGCTTTCTGTATAATATCAGTAATCACAATTTAGTCAGCATGGAGATACTGTTCAAGAGCAAGAATGAGATAGAGTGAGATAGAATGTATAGGATAAAATGAAATAGAAATATGTCATTAATACTATAAATGGTTGCCAAGCATGTGATTGCAACAGCGAATCAGAATGCGTAACACCGGTTGCGCCTCTCTAATAAATCTAAGACTCTAATTCTTTTTGGCTGAACTTTTGCACCAGTTTATCTTTTTTCCTTTTCTCTCTAGGAAAAAAGAAGAAAAAAAAATAGGCCTTTGGAGGTTGGTGGTTTATCTTTTAAACTGTACTTACATGTCCCTTCGTGCACTTTCATGCACTAAACTTCTACAGCAAATAAATCAGTATTAAATTATAAAACACATAAATTAAGCATTCGTACATATTCTTTTGTTCATAAATAAACTAATTACAACTAAAAAACATTGATTTACATACTTGACGGCTTTATTTTCCCAAATAAAGCACGTGTTACGTCCTGTAGACTCCACGATTCTTTTCTTTCGTGGAAGATCGATCGTTGTCACTCGGATATCATTTATGAAACATAAGTAGTTAATAACAGTCTCGGACTGTTTATGGAGAATAATCAAAGAGTAATCTACCCTTTATTTTTCACCACGGATCTAAATATCAACCACGGGATTGAGGGCGATGAAATTCCAGACATAGAGACCACGATCCGTTCAAACAAAAGATCGCAACAGATTCCTCTTTCGATAGACGAATAAATAATTGAATCAATTCCTAGTAGTAACTCCATACCCTTGGAGATAAAACCTAACACCGGTGACCGACGGAAGTTTAGACATCATAGATTAGACCTTTGAAACTCGAAGAGGAATCTGTTTATCGTCATCTAATACCGTGGATTCGTAACGGACAACAATCTTTCTTGATATAGTTCTAAGAAGAGATTGCGAACCTAGCGATAAGTTTCACACGAGACAATCAAAGTTTGTTTTTACACTAGCCACCCACTCCTATCCTTGGCGACACCACCCAAAACTGACCAATCCGATGCAA
>NW_017256029.1:380555-383686 GCF_001594055.1 Mycetomoellerius zeteki
GAGACATAGCGTCTGCTCTAACGTCCTTCCATACTCCATCCTTCTCATTCCTTCTTTCTCTCAAACGATCCATTCATACATTAAGAGTTGGACGTAACATACGTAATACAAATGCATAAATTCGAAATGGCCGCGTTTCGTGTCAAAATGGATGCGAGTTTGCGGTACTTTAGGCGATTTTTGGCGTGCTTCTGGGGTGCGTTCCAAAATTCACTCCGAGTAACTCTAAAGAACCCGGAGTAGTGGGGGAAAGAGTAAGTCAGAGTACGTTACTCGAGTTGACAAATTTGGAACGTGAAAAGGTAAGGTAATATTATATATACATATAATATTATATTTAATATTTTATTTAGAAAGAGATAAACTCAGATAAACTATATATGTATGTACATGCATACATCTAACCTTGATACAAGCTTTCGAATCACATTTTCTACTTACCTCTCGTGTCCATCACCCACAATGAATTATTTTCTTGTAACGGTGTTCCATTATCATTGGTTATTAACATATGCACATCTTTGATTAATTTTAGAGCCATTTTAGGGAAATGAAGTCGTTACTTTAGAGACCGCTCGAACGGGACGGACGTGTGCGTCTCGCTTCGTGTGTTGCATCATCTCAATATTCAAATTTCGTTTGCCGCACTTACTCTTTCAACCCACCTCGGAAGCAGGGTTCATAGAGTTGACTCCGAGGTAGATTTACTCATACTTTTGGAACGAATAGGCTCCGCCCATATGGTCAGTTACCTCGCGTTTTGGAACGGCGTAAAGTTAAACTCTGTTAGGCCGGAATCAGACTACGCATTGAAGATTGAGGTTGAAGAGTGAAGATTGAAATTTAATCAATAAGGACAAAGAAATTTTAGCTCCTTTCGTTTCGATTGGTCAAATTTGAATTTTTCAATCTTCAATCGCAATCTTCAATGCATAGTGTGATTCCGGCCTTACTCGGAGTGAATTTTGGAACACACCCCTGGTATAGCAACCAAAAGGACCAAAAGCAACCGCGACTAAGGTTATCTTTGTTTTCAGGGATCAGAAGACAAAGACAGTGTTGCCAACTTAGCTATTTTCTGGCTAAATCTAGCTATTTTTTCTTCGATCTAGCTCGCAAAAATTGACTTTTGCTATTAGCTATTTTTCTGGATACTTCTATGAAAATAATACAGAGTTAGCTAGCTATTTCTTATGATTTTTGAGATTTTTTTATTGGATATCCATCGTCGTATGTTCAAATTTTCCAACCAACATAGCAAACATACCTAAAAAGATACGCAATGAGAGCCTAGAGATGGCGGGCTAATCTACACTTTTCTACTCATCCATCCTATTTTCAAGAAAATGTATTAAAATGAATTAGTACTAACGAAGCTTATCCTCAAAAATATGAGAATGTTGATTTACACGATTTATGCCCGTATTCATAGTCGAGTCTTATATTTAAGGCTTCCTTAAATTTATCTTCAGATACTCTACGAATTATTTCATTGGCTACTGAGCATCTAAAGATAAATTTAAGGAATTCTTAAGTACAAGGTCTGACTATGAATACGGGCATTAGTATTTCACAAATGTTTTACTTAATTTAATTTAATCGATGTTTTGATTACATTATATTCTATTGTATTATATATGTTCCTATGTGTTACTCATTACGATAATATATAACATGTTACTTTGTTTGCAATTATAAAAACTATTCCTCTCAAATAAATTAGTATTTCTAATTATAATCGTATTTTAAATTTATATTTTTCTTAATTTTTAAAATCTAGCAATTATTTAGTTATTTTCCTTAATTTTTAAAATCTAGCAATTATTTAGCTATTTCTGAAATGTCGTCTAGCTTTTCTTTTTTTCGAGAGTTGGCAACACTGGACAAAGATAGCCTCAATCGCGGTTACTTTTGGTTACTATACCAGAAGCACGCCAAAAATCACCTTTTATAGATCTAATGACTTTAATAATCACCAATGTATGTGAAGAATAAGAATTGTGGTAATGTTTTCAACATGTAAATCGAAATAATTTTTTTACATTGTTAAAAAAATTTATACCACAGCAGAAAGAATAAGGTTATTTATAATATTAACAAGCAACAAATTTTCAGTCTTCAGTATATATTTCAAACATATCTATTAAGGGGGTATTCTAGTCTAGCGGGTAAAACAAATCGAATTTTTTTTATATATTTTGCATGTATTTGATATAGAAAATATGTCTGTCTAATCGAATTTGACCTGTGGACTAGCTGATTGAGCGTAGATAAAATTATCTCTATATAATCAATACAAAAAACTTTAAACGCGTTTTTCTCAAAACCATGTTTTTTAAATTGGCTCCCATGATATCTCGAAATCCAGTTGACCAATCGAGTTGGGCAAATGCACACATTTTCAGCACATATATGGCTATAGCCCCTATCACAATCAAGTCGAAATATATATTTTTGTAATTTTTACAACCATTTAGGTAAAAAAAAGATGGTAAAAATCGAAACTTAATTTTCGACATGACGATATTTTTTAAATTTTCAGTATTTTTTCTTCGTTTTGGTATCTGCTATAGCTAAACTCATACTAATTAAGAATTTCTTTGGTTTTTTTTTTAGATGAGCAGAAGAGCTGGAATCGTGGGAGCCATAGACCTAGTTTTATTTTTCACGACGTTACTTAATATTTTATACAGCGCATATTAACAATTATTTTTTAATAAAAAAATTCTGAAACGTTCTTCAAATATGTACAAATATGTAGAAAAAAACCCTGTCCTAAAAAACTTTATATTATATTTTTGAAAAATTCGCAAAAATAGCATAAAAATTCTGCATCTAGACTAGAATACCCCCTTAAGAGAATACATTGTAGAACATTTTAATGCTAAAAACGGACGAAAAATTTCCTTTTAAAATATGAGAAACTTAGATCGCAATGCGGAAATGCTATTACCATTCTGAACAACTATAAAGGTAAACCTTCGGATGAGCTGCATATTCGAAACGAAACAAACGACCACGTGTTTTTGATGTATTTTTGGCTCCTGAAAACAAATATGACAGCAGAAATTGGCGCTCGGCCGTATCTTGGCCGCAATTTCGAAAAAACATCGAAAAAACGTGATTTTTTT
>NW_017256029.1:384061-389491 GCF_001594055.1 Mycetomoellerius zeteki
TTAGGCCCCAAGCGGGTAGGATGTTATTTTATTTCGTTCGGGCGGCGTAGCCGCCCGAACCCAAGCATTACTGTCTATACATCCCACTATTCACATGGGTTATTAATGGTTATTAATTTAATGGATTATGACTTTAAATTTCGTGCACTCTTACCGAAAAGTACGTACAACGCATGCACATGTGATCACAGAGCATAAACGTGTAAGTAAAGGCCGCACAAACGTGTAACTAGTCACTTTCATCGCTGTTTTACGGGCTTCCTTTTGTGATTAGGACAAAAATGTGTAGAATCTTTTTTATAGAGAATTTCATGCTCTACAATTTTTGTTTGAAACATTTTTTTGTACGATTCGTATATTTCGAAATAAATGCAAGAAACTTAAAAAAATGTCGTTTTTCAGTTGTTTTTTCAAGATTGCGGCCAAGATACGGCCGAGCGCCAATTTCTGCTGCCATATTCGTTTTCAGGAGTCAAAAATACATCAAAAACACGTGGTCGTTTGTATGATTTCGAATATGCAGTTCATCCGAAGGTTTACCACTATAAATATATTTCATGTATTCACATATTTTTAAGTCTTATTAATCTTAAATAATTTTAACGCCAAAATATTTGGAACAATATCTTTATTTTGTTGATTACGCCTTGTGTCGCTGTTAGATAACACAGTAAGTATGTAGTGGTATTTTTTAGATGTTATTTAAATACGATAAATATAACGCACTGGTACAGTTCTATATCAGCAACTTTGAATATATCGTTTCTATATCAAAAATATATCAAGAATATATTACTGATATAGCAATGTAATATAAACACCTTTTTTTACATGTTTCTATATGTATATACAAAATTATAGGTACAATAATAGTGATAAAAATTGACGCTATGGATAGTAAAGCTGCAATGTAATATGATGTAACAAAGATCAAAATATATCTTTGTTCTTCTAAAATAGCTTCAAAATTGTGTGACACATCTCCATAACCATGAAATATATTATTCTTTCTATGTACTTCCTAAGTTATATTATAGTTAAGTTCTGGTTTACCGGGACGTGTTTTTTTAAATATCACTAAGAGTTTTCAAGTTATTTTAAATACTAGTAGTTTTTTTAATACCATTAAAGATTACAACAAAATTATAATAAATTTGAATGTACATTTTGGGCCAGTTGCCAAAGGCAAAAATGAAGACAAATAAGGAAGAAATTATAAACAAGTGTCTCTAATGTGATTGGCTAAATCGCTTATTGTTTACGTCTTACTGCTTAAGTTTTTTTATATGTTATGACTCTTACTCTTCCCTTATGCTTCCTTCACTCGTCAATCAATATTTTATTGACGCTCGGTTTCCGTTTTATTTTCAATCAAAGTTCTGCAATCGCTCCAGCATTTCCTTAAGATACATCAAATATTCTAAGATTTCTACTCTCAATAACTTCACAAAGTCTTTATTTATGTAATAGAGGTGGAAGGGATAAAATGTATTTGAGGACATAGAGGAAGAAGGGATAAGACGTATATAAGGGCGAACATATTTGCATGAAGGCGCAATAATCGAGTGCCGATTAATTTTTTCTTATTAATTTTAATTTTTGCGAGATATTTTACTAGCAAATAAAGCTTGATTGTCTATTTTTATAGGGTGGAACAAGTGAGCATTTAATTTTATTGAGTAGTATATAATTTTTAGGCATCCTGAGCAACTAGAGAAATGATTAAAAAAGAAAAAGAGCAGCAGGTAAAATATTTCTCAAATTAGAACAAATATACAAATAGAAAAAAATATATAAATTGGTTCATTTTCATCCCACATGACAATATTTAATTTTAACATTAACGTTAATATTTTTATTTTTATTGATCCGTATAAAAATTATCTTTTAAATGTGACTAATAAAATATTACTTCCAAATAATCAGAAACATGGAACTTTAAAAAAATTTTTTAATATTAAGTATGCAATTTTAGCTACTCAAAATGTAACATTAATTATCAAGAGATCTATTTGCAAGAATTTAACATTTCTTTATAAATAAGTCAGGACAGTTTTATATTGACATAACTTTTTAAGTTGAAAAACGTAAAAAAGAAAACTGATTTTATGTTTATTCAGCAGATGGAGAGTTACTAATACGATTTAGTAAATGGACCATTTTACCCTGCGCCTTATCCCACTTCTCTATATAAATAGAAGAAATTAATGATGAAATACAATACATACGTTTTGTTTTTTCAAATTATCTACGAGTAGCGTTTGTTTCTTAAATGCTTGACTTAATTTCCATCGCTGTTCTTCCAAATTTTTTATGGCTAATTCCTTATCATCTTGCACTTTTCTAATTTGTTTTAACAATTCCTGCATAGTGGATGAAATGTGTCACAGATTTAAATTGTACAGGTTTAAAGGGATCCTAAAGTCATCTGTATTATCGACTAAAGCATATCATTTTTGTATAACAATTACTTTTTCTTCTTTTAGTGATTCGAAAATCTTTTTCTAGGATTAAAGTATACGCATTAATACGTGTCTGTGGAGTCTGTTGAGATCAAAAAATTTTGAAATTGAGATCTTTACCATTTCTTAATCCAATATGGTGCAATCTATACTTACGAAATTGTGATCCACAGAGTAGTTTGTATGAAGAAACAACATGGAGCTCTTAAAAGTGGACTTAGACGTCTAATTAAAATGTTATTGTTATACGAAAATGTATTGCTTGATTTATGCTTCAATCTTAACCCTAAAATGCATCCATTCCCAATGTAGTATGCAGTGACGTATCAATGACACATAAATTGTCATTGTGTACATCTGTGTGTAAGCTAGTGCTATTTACAATATGACTAATCATCTTTAAAATTCCCTTAAGGGCATTTATTTGGAATACAGATGTTATGGAGAAACTTGATAAAAATATAGTTATCCAACAAAAAAGATAACACAATGAATCATTTTATATTTGTTTAACATTACTAACAGGGCTGTCAATATAGGCCGAGATACCTGTACACTCAGGTACCCGGATATACCATATATCGAATGAGTATATTTTTATTAAGTTTCGTAGTAAATTCGCCCATATTTTAAATAATTACCAATTTAAACATACTTCAAATTACTTCATTATACCTTCTCTTTTATCTGGCTACATTTTAATTCATTTCGAAGTTTCTCGTTGCTATCTAAAGATTTATTTAATCTCACGTCAAGATTAGTTGATTGTTGATTTAATATTCGTATCTCTTTTCTAAGATTTTCTAAGTCCTAAAAGAAAATATCTTTAATAAGCTAGTGTAATTATATATATATATGTTTTTATGTATTGTGTGTAATGAAAAGAATGTAGATATACCTTCTTCAAAATAATATTTTCTTTATTCAAAGTTTGAGAGTCTGACAGTATATCTGCATTTATACGTTCCAACTTTGTAATCGTATCATTTAACTTTTCTATTTGATTGCGTAATTTAATTTGGACGTCATCGAGTTTCTTCTTTTCCACTTCTAATTCTTTATAATAATCGCACTATATGTAAACACAATTATTTTATAAAATAAGATGTTAAAAAGGCCATTTTTTTGCTTCTTAGAAGCTAGATTAGAACCTTGCCATCATATTGGCTAAAGTGTCAGCATCACAGCCAGTACAGTGACAAGCTAATTCAACTAACGATGCAGCAGGAAAACGAGCATTGTGCCGCCAGCTTGAGGCTGCACACAATGAAGGAATAGGAATCAAGGATTACACTAGTATTATTTTAGCTTTAAGCAAGACTTAATTATGTGTTTGTCTTTATTTAGAAACAAAGATAAAGACAGATACCTATTTAAGGCCTGCTTGCATCAAAGCTACTTTAATTTAAGCAAGGCTTAAAACTCTCCCTCTTCTTTCTCTCAGCTTTAAAAAGAAAGAGAATTTTAAGCCTTGCTTAAAGTAAAAGTAACGTTGATGCAGTAAGGCTTAAGTCGATCTTGCTTGATGCAATTGGGCCTCAGAAATGTTCATCGCAAAGCAGTTATGTACTTTAACTAATTTTTTCAAATGCTTTTTATTTATAACTGGTGTAAATATCAAGCAATAAAATAACAGCGTGATCCATTAAGCAGTAAAACGAGAAAAGATATTACCTTATTATTATACTCAAGCTGCATTACTTCTAATTTTTTATACAACATATCTATTTTGCCTTTGAGCAAAGTAATAACAACTTTATTTTCCATGTTATTATCCTTTTTCAGAATCTCATTGTCATTGGTACATTCTGCTGATGGAATGTCAGAAACTTTAATTAATGTCTTTAACTGTTTATTTATCTTTGGTGTTACATCTTCTGAATGTTTAATTTTTGCATCTTTTACCACAAATTTTGGAAGCAATGGATTTACATCGCTAAATAAATTTTCGCCGGCATGAATATATTTGATTGAATCAACAATCTTCATTACTTTATGTGCTTTTAGATGGAGATCATGATTCCATCTGTGAAGTTCCTTTTCCTTTGCTAATATGTCATCAGACATGTTTCATGGGTATTTATTTATCTCTTCTCGGTACAAATTTTGATGAAATGGAACTCATTTGAAGCGTTTTTCCACAATGCGAACAAATCTGATTAAAAAAAAAGCGTCTGTTCTGTGAGATATTAACCGTAGAAGTTCATCAAAGTTCGTCACTATTGAGGTTACAAAACTTGTTATATCAATGGGTGCATTCAGTACCACGATCGCTCACTGAGCGCTCAGTGAGCTCTTGTATCTGTTTGGTCTATATTTTTAGTTCTAACGGAATATACCAATAAGATGCAAGCGCTCACTTAGCGCTCAGGGTGCCGTCAGGGTGCAGTCCCATGGAGCGTATCGCGCGTATCGCGGATCGCGCGTATCGAAAATCTGACCAATCGTGGACGTTCCGCTGTTTTTGATGCGCGAAAATTTCGTTCCTATGGTCCCATGGAGCGAAATTCGCGTAAGCGGATCAGGCGGATAGTCAATCATAAAACGAGTTTTGTTATTTTTCTTTATTTGCCTTCATCTAAACAGTTGTATGATTGGTAAACCGCCGATCCGTTTACGTTAATTCCGCTTCATGGGACCATAGGAACGAAATTATCGCGTATCGAAAATAGCGGAACAAAACTGACTTCTGCGGACGAATTACTGTAGGACCGCAGAAAAAAGAGGATAGCCGTAAAAAGTAAATAACCATATTGTGTAAGTAAATTATATTAAATATTAATTTATTTAATATAATTAAATTTTTTTAAAAATAGAACAATTGAAGGGCTAAGAGCCAGTTATGTAATAAAGAACGTTTAATTTAAAACATAAAGATAATTAAAATAATCATGATTATAACATTTCATTTTGTTTTATATTTACAGAGTCTTTTATTATTTATTATTTTTATATACGCGGTCGAAAT
>NW_017256029.1:390111-390465 GCF_001594055.1 Mycetomoellerius zeteki
TCTAAGGGTGGAGTCCCATGAGGTGTATTTATCGCGTATCGCGTAAGCGCGTAACCAATCAATAATCAGTAAAACGCGAAACTATAACAGCAGATCGCTTCTGATTGGTTACGCGGTTACGCGATACGCGATAAATACACCTCATGGGACTCCACCCTTACATGCGGCGAAACCTGCGTAAGCGTAAAGCGGGGAGCACAGACTCTTTCATAACGCATAACACGTAATGCATAAGAAAATGTACCAATCAAAGCCCTCCATTTCCTTCCTTTCCATGAAATAAAGAATTCTGATTGATTGAATTTCTTATTCATTACATGTTATGCGTTATGCAAAAGTCTGTGCTCCCCGCTT
>NW_017256029.1:390513-393304 GCF_001594055.1 Mycetomoellerius zeteki
AGAAGATAGTCTGATTTATAATGGCCGTAACCGTTAACTTATGCCGGTACCGGCAAAGTTCAACCATAGGATTTCAATGCTTTCGTTCATACTAATACGGCAAGTTAGTATGAACGAAAGCATTGAAATCCTATGGTTGAACTTTACCGGTACCGGCATAAGTTAACAGTTATAAATGAGACTATCTTCTTCTAAATTTGTACAAACGCGTATTGTATGTACGCGATAGAAAGTACCGGTTCCCCATGAGGCGTACTTTTCGAGTTGCGTAGGTTACGAAAACCAATCGTAAATTCGTTTAGCGTTTCTGTTGAGTGTACAACAGAAATTCTAATCAGCAATTGGTTGCATTAGTTCCGCATTTCTCTAATCTTCCGCGAAATACGCCTAATGTGAATGCCGGCTTTCAGAATGGCGTATTCTAGTAAATAAAAAATAACGTCTTCTAGTAAATTACTAGAATACGCAGGGATTACGCTTACGCAGGTTACACCGCATGTGACGGCACCCTCAGTGAGCGGTGTAGTATTGAATGCACCCAATGGCTGCGTTCAGCAGACTCAACAGTTTTGCAACCGTTTTATGATTGTCTGCCGAGATAGGACCATTCTTCTAGATCTAAAAGTATGATCCAATTAACGCGAAGGAAACTTCCAACAGTTGCAAAACGTTCTACTGAACGCAGCCAATATAACGTAACGAACTGCACAGTGCGCATACGTTGAGTTTATTGGAGTTTATAGATTTGTTCCATGACGAAATTATTCTGCCATAGGTTTGTTCGGTTTGTTCATGGTGGAAGAAGATAGATAAACAACTTGAGGGATGTGCAGTAGCCAATTTGATTATAACCAAGCAGAGAATCGATTGTATATCTTGGAAATAAAGTGAAAATTACAAAAATAAAAAAATTCACTAGATATTGACCAATTAAATTATAGTCGCTTTCCATTTACACACATAAAAGGCCGGTATTTTTAGTCGATTCTTACTTAAACACCGTCTTAAGTAATGTCTTAAGATGCCAATGCGGCCCTCTGATTGGTTCGTGACACCTCAAGACAGAGCTTAAGACGATCTTGAATATAAGAACTGACTATGAATACCGCCCAAAGGGTGCTATTTTATTTTGTCGTACGATAAATGTGTACAGAATAGAGAGGTCTTCGAATCTCTCTATTCCATAGCAAATCACAGGCTTGAAAAATTTGTCGTACGACAAAAGTGCACAAATGAATTAGCACCCAACACTAATAGCGTTTTCGGCCCGATCGGGTTTGCACCAACCTGGGTTGGATTAATCTTTCCTATTGGTTGACGTTACACGCTCTACCAATAGGAGAGCACAAAACTCCATTAATCCAATCCAGGTTGGTGCAAACCCGGCCGGGTCAAAAACGCTATAAGGATGAAATCATACGTTATTGATTTAAGGGCCACTGTCATCAAGCTCAGTTAACTTAACTGGCCAGTTAGTCCATCGGAATTGACCAATCGCATTTGTCATTTTGTTTGAAGCAAACAAAAACAAGTATGAACTATCATCTCATTTCAGACTTAGGGTGAAATCACACGGTGCGAAAAAAGACTGCGGAATAGAGAATGCGTCATTGAAGCAACCAATCAACGCTATTTAGCGCTATTCGGACGCATTCTCTATTCCGCAGTCTTTTTCCGCACCATGTGATTTTACTCTAAGTCTGGAATGAGATGATAATTCATACTTAAATTAATGACGTCACTACTTGCTTTTTGAAAAAAGTTATCACATGACTGACATAGACATAAGGTTTGTTTTCTGTTCCTGCACTGGGACTGCACTAGAACTGAACTGAACCGAACTAGTGCAAGCCAGACCTGACGAGTGTAAGGGTGCAGTCCCATGGAGCGTATCGCGCGTATCGCGGATCGCGCGTATCGAAAATCTGACCAATCGTGGACGTTCCGCTATTTTCGATACGCCGCCGTTCCGCTGAATCCATTATTGTAGCGTAATACGCGCCGAATTTAAGTAAAATCGCTTGGTCTAAAGAAGTAGTGTCATATGGCAGCCCTCGAGATGTGATATGCGTAGAATCGCAAGATTGCGTCGAAAATTGTTGCATCGTTTTTTTGGAAAGCATTGCCGGTTTCGATTGTGCCTTATACGACTAGCTGCGTTTACCTCGTCAACGAGAACCTGAGTCATTTAAACTCAAAGAAGAAGCTCTATCTGAAATAAAAAAGAAGACAGTGAATATCTTTCACGATTCACGAATTCACGATCTTGTTGCTCCAGTTCATTAACGAGATTATTGCTTGCTCCTTGTGCTAACCATCGTTCAATAGTAAATATTCGACTGACCCAATATTTTCGTTTTCTTCTATTAATAGGTTTGTTCTCACTTTTTCTTAATATAGAATAAAGCTCATATGTTTTAATAATTTTATGATATATTTCCTGCTTGATGAAAGCATTGTGGTTGTGGTCTAGACGTTTTGTTAATAACAGCAAAAGCAATATTGTTTTTTATTTCATTCTACACTTGTTAAACCATTGCGAATTTTTTAATTTAATAAATAATAATAAGACTCTGTAAGTGTATAAAACAAAATAGAATAATTGAAGGGCTAAGAGCCAGTTATGTAATAAAGAACATTTAATAAAGATATTATAATTAAAATAATCATGATTATAACGCTCCATTTCGACCGCGTATATAAAAATAATAAATAATAAAAGACTCTGTAAATATAAAATAAAATGTTATAATCATGATTATTTTAATTGTCTTTATGTTTTAAATTAAAC
>NW_017256029.1:394495-408086 GCF_001594055.1 Mycetomoellerius zeteki
TATATATAATATATGTGTATATACTATAAAAGATATATTTCAACTTCTATTACAAATAAGTGGAAATCGTTGCTTATAAAATTAGTTGTGGTATAATTATTACACATTAACATGACATTTTCTAACCTTACAAATTTGATGCTCAATAGTTACGATTTTTAGCTAATTGTGACGGTTTTTATTTGTATGTATGCATTTTTAATGTATTGAAATGTAAATATAATGCGAGGTCTACAATAGAAGTCGTAGCGGTCGTAGGGTCTTAAATCGTTGAAAATTGACCAATCACCGTCGATTATTCTTTTCATATTCGACTGTGATTGATTAATTTTCTACGACTCAAGACTCTACGACTTCTATTGTAGATCCCGCATTAGTCTTTTAGATCGAGAAAAGTTTTTATTTCCATATACTTACCGTTTTATTACTCGTGGACTCTCGAACTTGCCACCATTTGCTATGCGTCATTTACGCGAGATCTGTTTTCTGTAGCTGAACTAGTGCACACCGGTGATTGCACTGCTTACACTGCCTCAAGACCTAGTGTAGCCAATTCGATGAACTCGTGCACTAAGTTCTGTTGTACTGGAACAAGAAACATTGGCTGCGTTCAGCAGAACGTTTGTTTTGCAACTGTTGGAAGTTTCCTTCGCGCTGATTGGATCATACTTTTAGATCTAGAAGAATGGTCCTATCTTAGCAGACAATCATAAAACGGTTGCAAAACTGTTGAGTCTGCTGAACGCAGCTATTGGCTGCGTTCAGCAGAACGTTTGTTTTGCAACTGTTGGAAGTTTCCTTCGCGCTACTTTTAGATCTAGAAGAATGGTCCTATCTCAGCAGACAATCATAAAACGGTTGCAAAACTATTGAGTCTGTTGAACGCAGCCACTGTCGCTGACGCCATTTTAGGTACAGAAAACGCTTTAGTATACACTTTTTGAACTAGTGCAACCAGTGCAGGAACAGAAAACAAACCTATTACTAGGACTGCGGTTCACTTGCTTCTTTCAAATGCTCTGAACACTACGCTCCAAACGCTACGCTCCGATTGGTCCATTACTGTCCCGAATGCTACAAATAGCTTTGTTCGACTTGCTTACACTTTTTTACACGTTTTACACTTAAAATGAGATAGATATATATTTGGCGCTGAAAAGAGAGAAAACGAAGATGGTGAGTGTAAAAAGTGTAAGCAAGTCGAACAGACCAATTGCTACGTGAACGCTCCAGCCAACCCACCTCCCGAGGTGAGGTAGTTGGAGCGAAGTGGGAGTGAAAACGATGACATAGGCTGCGTTCAGCAGACTCAACAGTTTTATAACCGTTTTATGATTGTCTGCTGAGATAGGACCATTCTTCTAGATCTAAAAGTATGATCCAATTAGCGCGAAGGAAACTTACAACAGTTGCAAAACAAACGTTCTGCTGAACGCACCCATTATCAGGGTTGCTGGGAGCGTTCCGAAGCGTCAAATGGACCAGTCATGTTAGTGCTACAAATACTCTGTAGCGTTTGAAGCGCTAAGTGGACCGCAGCCCAAATAGACCGATAGGTAACACAGGTTCATAACCTTACTTTTACAGTGAGTTTACGAGTTAAAACATACAGTTTCCTTGTGCAGATTGTAGGTAAAAACTCAGTTGAATTTTACTTGTCGAAATGCAGAAGGAACGCGCATTCATCTGAGTTACGACGTCACAAAGAGAATTATCTAAGAATCGGCGTAAATAGAAAGCAGCTTACGAGTATCTAATCAATCCGAGTATCTAATCAATCCATTCTCTTTTTTAATATTCACGATCACTTGGTAACACTGAAGGGATTAGTGTTATGTGGCTGTGACTGATTTCCTAACATGAATAGTCATTAACTTTAACGATTAATATCTCGATTGTTGGAGCAGAGCAACACTTATTTCTGCCAGATTCATGAAAAACCGCATCGATTGATATATTTTTTATCTATTTTTGTGATTGTGTATGATAAACTAAACAATCAGAAAAGATATTGAGTGATGCAACAATATTAAAGACTGATAATGACACAGATGTCTAGCAATATGACTATAATGAGATATTGTCCACCAAACATTACTTTTAATGATATCTGGATAGACCATGGCATGTCTAAATGTTTCATGGATACTATCTGTACTAGTATAATTTTTTTATATTTAATTATATTTGGATCGATTCAACTTTGGATTTATCGCAAGTATGGAACCGAAACTGATGAGAATACATTACCAAGAAGCAAACTATATAAATTACAAAAGTTTGTATTGTATCTTGTTCCTATTTTAAGTATAATTAGAATAACTTTACAAGCTACAGTCTTGGATGATGGAAAGGTCTACGGATATATGGTGAGAATTATACATATATATAATATGAGCCTTTGGTATATATGTTTGAAGTTATAGTTTTTATTTATTGTGTATAAGATAACTTAAACTTTTTATTTTTCTAACTTTACCCATTATAAAATAATGATATTTATTTGAAAAGTTTTAATTCCCAAAGATTTTTTATATATTTGTGCTTTTACTCAAAAGAGTAAGAAAACAAACAATAAATTTATTTTATAGCTTATTAGTAGCATAAATTATATATAACAAAAATACATTTACTTGGCTCAACAAATAAATCACAAATCAACTCAAATTGCCAATGCAAACTGTAGCAATTTTTGGTGCTAAAATATAAATAATAATTATCAAATACAATATGCTTGCAATAGCAGTTTGTATTGCTACTGCAAACTAATATTTGGTAATTATTATTTGTATATTAATAAGCACTGTGGCTCACATTGGCAATTTGAATTAATTTATAGTAGCATAAATGTTAACATTTTTTGTAGATATTAACAACAATATTGACAGCAATTGTTTATCCATATTCAATTTATATACTGAAAGTTGAAAGACATAAATTGTTGCCAAGTGTGCCACCGCATGGTCATGGATTAGTGCTACTAGGTTTTTGGACATTAGCATTTGTCACTGAAAATCTTGTTTTGATTAATATTGGAAAGCTTGAATGGTGGTTCCGCTTGAATTCGTAAGTCAATATTAAATGAAAAAAAAATTACAAAAAGGACAATATATCTTTAAAAAAATTGCATTTATTCCAGAATTAATTTATCTAATTTTGATTTTTTTTTTTCAGCTTAACAGATCAAATCGAAATGGCTCTATTTATTTTACGATATGTTAGTAACTTGTTGATTTTTGCTCTTGGTTTACGAGCTCCTGGCATTGCCAACAATTTTGATTCTGATTATCGTGTGCTTAATGATGACACTGTTATACGATCACGATATTATCAACAAAGAGTAAGCAATACAAGTAACTATGTTATAGTATACGATTAAGAGTATTCATACAACAATCTTTTTAGAGATCAGATAATACTTCCACATGGACAAATTTGTGGTACAAAATTAAAATTTTAGCACCGTTTTTATGGCCAAAGTTAGATTGTTTACTTCAATTAAGAGTAATATTTTGCTTTATGTTGCTGCTATCTGGACGTTTGATAAATCTTTATGTACCAATTTATAATAAAAAAATTGTAGACAGTGTTACAATTATTCCTGTGAAATTTAGGTACATAACTGAGCTTTTCATTATGCACTCTTACTAATTTATAAAAATGTTATTTCTATAATTACAATTTCTTACAGGTGGGATATAGTATTGATATATGTAACATTTAAATTTCTACAAGGTGGTGGTACTGGAGGTATGGGTGTGTTGAACAATTTAAGGTCCTTTCTCTGGATTCGTATTCAACAATATACTACTCGTGAAGTAGAGGTAGAATTATTCAGGTGAATTGAAATTAAAGTTTGTTTCTTAAGCATTAAAATTGTGTTGGAAACAAGACAGCGATTACATTACTTTTTTATAATACATATTAAACACAGGATTGAGAATTGTTTTGTAAAAATAACGCGTTACCGTTACTTTTTGTCAAGATTGGGTACTAACTAGTTAATAAGTTACAAATTAATAACTTTTAACTTAATTTAGTTATTTTTAAACTTTAATTTATTAATTTCTTATGATTTTTTGCTAAACTATTTGAGGAGGTGTTAACTTGATGTTGGTGTTAGGATCGTTAGTTAGGATCCCCATTTTCAATCATAATTTTCTGCTAAATTATTTAAGTACAAAAATTAGGGCCAGAACACAATTAACACACAAAAAACATTTAATTCTGACAAAGGTACCATTTTGATTTTTTTGTGAGAGAGGATGCTAGTTCAACAGAGGTAATTTATCATTCATGTTACACATGCATATATTACAGATTTTCAGTGATCATATTAGCAGTGATACAATGCAGTCTAAGATATAGGGTATAAAATACATCTCAATTTTAAGTTTATATTTAAATGAAATTCCTATCCATCAAAAAATAATGTAATCTGTTGAATAGATACAAAGATAATAGCGATATAAAGATAAATTAAAGTAACGATAAAAATAATAGTTGAATTCGTTACAATTATTGTAAAAATGTAACGATGTTACCGTTACCATCACAAACAGAAAAAGTAACAATCTTTACTAAAAGGCAATATCTAACGGTAACGATATTACAAAAACGCATTACTCCCCAATTATTCTGATTATACAGGGTGTCTCAAAAAAACGGATCGAAACACAATGGGGACGTAGATTGGATCAAGGGGAACAAAACAGTTTTGTACCATTTTTCAGTTGACGCAATATTTAACGAGATATTAACGTTTAAAGATAGGCGAATACAAACGTCCGACCAGCCTACTGCTCATGTACTGCTGTCGGCAGGACGGCCTACCATCCCCATGGTCGCATGATGCGCCGGCCGGGCGGCGCGGGCAGGCCGCGAGGTGCGGGGATGGCCTGGCAAGCGAGCCACTCAGAACGGCGCGCATGGGGGGGAGAAGGATAGCGCTTGAGCAGTAGGCTGGTCGGACGCTTGTATTCGCCTATCTTTAAACGTTAATATCTCGTTAAATATTGCGTCAACTGCAAAATGGTACAAAACTGTTTTGTTCCCCTTGATCCAATCTACGTCCCCATTGTGTTTCGATCCGTTTTTTTGAGACACCCTGTAGATAGAATAAAATTTATATTTATAATTAATAACTATAAATGCTGTAACAAATAAAATATAACATATTTATAATTATAATTAAAATTTATGATTATAATGTATTTATAATTTTAAATATAATATATTCTCTTTAGGCATTTACATGGATTGAGCTTGCGCTGGCATCTTGGAAGAAAAACTGGTGAAGTATTAAGAATTATGGATCGTGGCACAGACTCAATCAATAATTTGCTCAATTATATTCTTTTTTCAATTCTACCAACTATTATTGATATTATTGTAGCCGTTTTGTTTTTCATCAGTGCATTTAATAAATGGTTTGGTCTCATCGTTTTTGTAACTATGGTTCTCTATATCGGTAAGCATAATAGTAATAATAATAATATTAATAACAACAACAATAATAATAGATACTGATACACAATAATAGCAATACTCATTGAGATTAAAAATCTTGTGCTAATTAAGCTGTGTCCACACTTGCAACAAAACTATACTTAATTAGATTTAATAACATCTGTAGTTATGAAACTAATCAATCACAGCTATTCCTATGAAGAATGGAATGACTATGATTGGCCAGTTTCATAACTACGGATATTATTAAATCTGATTAAGGGTGCCGTGTAAATATAATCACTGTCACAATCAGCAGATCACGAAGTACTAATTCAAATTATTAATATCTTATCTGTTAATTTAGCTGTCACAATTGTGGTTACGGAATGGCGTACAAAATTCCAAAGACGTATGAATTTGGCCGATAACGCACAGAAAGCACGTAGCGTTGATAGTTTACTGAACTTTGAAACAGTAAAGTATTACGGTGCCGAAGTATACGAAGTGGAAAACTATAGAAAGGCAATTTTAGATTTCCAAGTACAAGAATGGAAATCAATGATTACGCTGAATATCTTAAATACTTTGCAAAATATAATTGTCAGTGGTGGATTATTATTTGGATCGCTATTATGTTTGCATATGGCTAGTACTTGCATAAAAATTACAATTATCTGGAGACACGGTAGTGTTTCGGCGCTAAGACATGGTGTGAGACACTGCCATGCTCCTTTTATGTAAACGTAAGGATTTGTGTAGTAATGAGATATTTATAATGATAATTTGATTTTCTTGCAGGTTGTCTCCCATCAAGGTTTAACAATTGGCGACTATGTTCTGTTCGCTAGTTACATAGTACAACTTTATGTACCGCTAAATTGGTTTGGTACATATTACAGGTATATATTTAAAAAATGGATGTATTTATATACCAGGTATGTAAATATGAAATCGGAATTTTTTTATAGAAAATAGACGTTTATTGCATGAAAATGATAAAAAATATTTTATTCGAAGTATTGCCCATCGCTAACTATACATTTTTCCCTGTCTGACAATTTGTGGATGCCACGCCAAAAAAATTGTTGCTCTTTTGAGCCAAACCAGTCATCTAGTCATTTTCGTACATCTTCGTAAGAAGTGAAGCGCTGCTGAGCAAGTGCGTGTCCCATCGATGCAAATAAGTAGTAATCGGACGGAGCCAAGTATCGTGAGTAAGCCGCATGCGAAAGTATTTTCCAACCAAACGCCTCAATCGTTTCCTTGACCAGTTTTGCTGTGTGTGATGGTGCATTATCATGAAGCAAAGTCACTTTGTGTTGCCTTTTTTGATATTCCGGTCGTTTTTCACGCAAAGCTTGATTCAAATTGATCATTTGTTGTCGGTAGCGTTCAGTATTAACGGTTTTGCCAGGTTTTAGCAGCTCATAATAGATCACATCTTTCTGATCCCACCAAACACAGAGCATTGTCTTCCATAGCGATTTGGCCTTGTAGTCGATGTCGATGGTTCGCCTGGAGTTACCCATGATCTTTTACGCTTAGGATTCTCAAAATATATCCACTTTTCATCGCCAGTCACAATTCGATGAAGAAATGACTTTCTTTTGTACCTGGCGAGCAGCATTTCGCAAGTGGTTTTTCTGTTTTCTTGCTGTCTTTCATTCAGTTCATGTGGAACCCATTTTCCTATCTTCTGGATCTTTCCCATGGATTTTAAACGTATGGAGATGGCTTCTCGTGTCACATTCAATTGATCCGCGAGTTGTTGTTGAATTTGAGCGTCATCCTCATCCAACAATGCTTGCAATTCGCTGCCTTCAAACTTTTTCGGTGGTTTTCCACGTTCTTCGTTTCTCATGTCAAAATCGCCACTTTTGAATTTTTTAAACCACTCAAAGCACTGTGATTTACCAAGAGCATGCTCGCCGTATGCTTCGACAAGCATTCGATGCGATTCTGCAGCAGTTTTCTTCAAATGGTAACAGAAAATCAATGCTGTCCGCAAATCGTAGTTTTCAGGCACAAAATTCGACATGTTCAACGCTATTACAAATTATACTGTTGTATGAAACTTGTATTGTTGTGAGTTGAAAATCTTTGTCAAATATCAAAACAAAGAAATGGCGTCAATGACGCGGTCTGACGGCAACTACATTAACAGCTATGGCCATTTATTGGTAAATTCCAGTTTCATATTTACATACCTGGTAATGCATGCATTGCAGAGAATTGTAATTTATATATGTGTTATCAAATGACCATGTTTTATCATCTTAAACAATTTTATCTCTTTATTTATTTGAATAATTCTTTCTGTCAAAAGAGCCATTCAAAAAAATTTCGTCGATATGGAAAATATGTTTGAATTACTTCGGGAAGAGCAAGAGATAATAGATGCACCAGGGGCCGAATTATTGGATGTCAAGCGTGGACAAGTGGAATTCTCGAATGTATCGTTTGGTTATACTTCTGAGAAACTCGTGCTTAGAAATGTCAGCTTTATTGTACCTCCAGGAAAAACAGTGGCGCTAGTTGGTCCATCTGGTGCTGGAAAGAGTACCATAATACGATTACTATTTCGCTTTTATGACGTAGAACAAGGCGCGATTTTAATTGATGATCAAAATGTGAAGACTGTTAAACAGGAGTCTCTCAGAAGTAACATAGGTAATTTTACATCGAGCATTTTTTATCATTATTTATCTATTAAGTTAAACTTTTGATGAATATCATAATTTATTTTCACAATTTATAGGCGTTGTACCACAAGACACAGTTTTATTTAATAATACTATAAGATATAATATTCAATATGGTCGTATCGATGCTCCAGAAGCAGATATAATTGCTGCTGCAAAATATGCAGATATCCATGAGAGAATCCTCACATTTCCAAACGGTTATGAAACGCAGGTTTGTTAAAACTATTGACTTGTCTGAATTTCATCTTTTTTAGTAATTTTTAAATTTTGTTAAATCTTTTTTTGCCTTTTCTTATCTCACAAACTTCGATATTTCAAGTGTAAATAAGTTTATAGATATGCGACTATATAAAAAAACGAATCTATGTTTACAGTTCAATAAAATACATAAAATAAAATTGCTTGTATTAATTCTTTTAATATTGTATGTTTGCTTATTTTCTTAAGTGACTGTTTTTTTTTTAGGTTGGCGAAAGAGGTCTTCGGTTAAGCGGTGGTGAGAAACAACGTGTCGCAATTGCACGCACAATATTAAAGGCGCCAAAAATAGTATTGCTCGATGAAGCTACAAGCGCTTTGGATACGCAGGCGGAGCGTAATATTCAAGCAGCATTAAACAGTGTATGCGCTGGACGAACTACTATCATTGTAGCTCATAGATTATCCACAATAATTCATGCGGATGAAATTCTTGTTTTAAAAGATGGTGAAATCATTGAAAGAGGCAAACATGAAGAACTGATTTCACGTAGTACCACTTATCATGCAATGTGGCAAGCACAGCTTCAAAATAATCAAAAAAATAGCGAGAATGAAAAAAATTCTGTACATGAAAGCGATACCTTAATTAGTAACAAATATTAATAATAGAATTATATATATATAATATATATATATATATATAATATGCATGTACATAAGTATGTAAACAAATTGTTAATAAAATCATTAGTTTCGTATGTATACGTGCATGCATGCGCGCGCGCGCACACACACGCACGCGCGCACACGCACACACACACCACACAACACACACACACACACACAGTCTATAGTCTCTGAATAAAAATTCCATATAAAAACAGATGATATGTAGTATATTGTATATTTTATGATTGAGGACTACAAAGATATATTTATTTATGTATTAGATTTCGTGCAAGAATCTTTAATTGAGTATAAAATTACTCTCTGTTCTTGCTAACTCATGATTAGAGATGGGAAATGAATAAAGTTGTTATACAAATGTAAAATAGTATCCAACTGTAAGAAACTGTAGTATCGAATGCCTTCATCCTTTCTCATTCTGTTGTTTCTTAATGTGTAAGTTCATTTGCAAAAATTTCATCTGTGTTCCAACCAGATTCATCAATAGATGCGACAGATATGCTTGACTCATTACTACCCCATACAAAATAGTAGCTTGCAACAAATGTCCATGTTAGTACATAAAATACCTAAGATAGTTTTTATTATTTAGTATTTTTATTTACTTATAATATAAAAATGCTTTTAGATTTTTTACATTTTACAGAACTATATATCTCTTTTGAATAATTTAATAGAAAATTTCTAAGAAGATGCAGTCATATATGCAAATTATTTTACTTTGGCTGTAATTGTACTTCGTACATCCATGTTAATTGTATATATAAATATACTTTCGTTAAAATCTTTTCTTATAATTTCTTAATATACTTGCTTATTTTACCATGCTGGACTTAAATTCAACATAGTAGCGATTTTATAATCTTTCAGTTTTGTGAATTTGACAATTTAGGATACGTACAGTCAACGTGCTACAAGTGCTTTGAAGCATTCTTCGGTCCACTTGATGTTACGAATACGAATGCTTCAAAGCATTCTTTCATTGATCAGTAAAATTCTTTCTTCTGATTGGTTAATCAAAAACTTCGAAGCATTTGTAGCGTTAAGTGGATCGCACCCTTTCATTGATGAATTCGTAAAATTCTTCTGATTGGTCAAACTTCGAAGCCACAGATGTCTACACGTCTTATGTCTCATTTTTATGCATATTGTCTAGAAAATGAGTTATTCAAAACTATCCGGTCGTAACATTGGGTGTGAAGTTAACATCGGATTTTTTAATGTTTTTTTTTCAATAAGTTGTAAAATCGTTTTATACTTTTGACAATTTCAAATGTCTCGTCAATTTATTTGTTACTTTTGTGTTTAGTGCAGGAAATAATAACTGACAATAACAAACTCTGAATATACAAAAATTTAAAGCATCAGATTTTGCCACGTACCAACACGGAATATAAATATCCAATATTATTTGCTCTTATTATAATCGTGACGCATCCAAAGACGTCATGCAATGAGTTGTGCGAATTTAAAAAAATATATAGCTCATGAAAATTATCAATAGTATATTTCACTGAGCGATACAAATAAATGTTAGTATTCCTTCTGTGAATAAAGGATTGTAAATCTTCGATCTAAATATTGCATATATTATAATAAAGGTCTAAATTTACAAAAAGCAAACAAACTTATTTTCACAAACAATTCGTTGAAATTGCTTCTTTTACATAGAAATATTAAATAATAGCAAATATCACATGTATATGGATAAAGACCGTATGATGTAGTCAGTATCCCTCTGCACAACCTATAGCTCAAATAACATTACGTTAATGTTTTTATAATTTGAAAAAGAAATTCACAGTTACACTTTAATAAAATACACTAAGTTAATGTTTTTCTGTATAGCTAAATATATAGACATTGCTACTCACCCTGTGGGCAAGTATATGTATATGTTGATACAATATTTGATTAAATTTAATTACAATAAGTAATTCTCAGTTTATTCTACTCGCTCTTCAGATTTTTATCATTGATAATATGCTATGAAAAATGTCATAATATCCGAGTACCTAGGATCATGATACGTATACTTAAAAATTCTAAACGTTGCTCTCACTCACGCACACTCTCTCTCTCTCTCTCTCGTTTATTTCTATACACATTGAGTTTTAAAACTCAATATCGAGATGATCGTAACCATTATGAACGCTTATAATTACAGGATCTATAACTCTTGCTGACCGCATATTGAGAGCACTAAAGTTAAGATTCACAGAAGCACCACTTGTAACTTACGTTTATTACTCCTTTATGTATATATTTTTTCTTCTGTAAATTCTATTACACACCGTAAATATTCTTACTGTTTCCATATTGTACCACATCAAGCATTTCTCTCAAATCTTTTCAGCGCAATAAAAATTATACAAACCTATAGAAACATTCGATTAATTAATCAACATTAAGTTAATCGGCATGTTAATCTTCCAATCCTGCTTCGATCAAAAGATAATTGAGGATGTTATCTGCAAGATTCTGTGTGTACAGAATAAATTATATATATATATATGCACGTACACGCGCGCACACATACACACACATATACACTCTTAAATTTAATTTTATAAAATATTCATTTTTTAAGCAATCGTGCTAATCGTGCAAATTGGTGTTAATATATTTTCAAAAAGAAATCATTAGCAAATTTATTTTTTCATAATTTTAAATATTCTATCTAGGACACGTAGAATTCATACAATTATACTATCGCGCAGACATTTAAATTGATATTATTATGATAGAATTTTACATATAATATTATAAAATTTTCTGACTTATGTCTATTGTAAGAGTTGAACTTTTGCTAAAATGCATTACTATCTATGTGCTCGCAAAAATTTTGTACATTCTTTTATTATATGTATAGTATAGCTTATTCTGTGTGAAACTGATTTCTTTTGTATAACCAATTACAATTTTTTTATAATTATCTTTTTTTATACATATAATAGTGGACATAATACATCCTTTATTTCCTCCACACATTTACAACACTTAATATTTTCACAAGATGTATTTCACAGAAAGTATTAGTAATATTAATAATGCAATAAAAAAAATATATATATTTTTTTTAAATACTTTTATATAATTCACTGTAAAATATCTAGGGTCTTAAATGATATTTGTAATACTATAATGGAGCAACATGCCTCATTTTGAAAAACAGCACAGACAGTAATACACCTAGCATTGGCTAATATAATTACGAAATAATTTTATTAACATTTTTTTTTATGTTATATCCATATATCTTTTAAAAGATATATAAAAAGCCAAATTCTAAATGCGATCAGAATGACAATATGGTACAAAGGTATTCATGTACAGAATAAAAATAGGGAATTACACTCGAGACCTTAAATAAATAGTCTGATACATATATATCAATGTGAGTGAATGAAGTAAGTGTATACGTTGTTTTTATTTTGTGTTTGTTGCTGCATCGTTCTCCTGATCATGCCAAATAGCTATAAGTGTCCTTTTGACCTTCTGTGCGCTCTAAATATTCTTTTTCAATTAAAATATCTATACATTTCTGCAAGAAGAATATCGTTAGAAACACACATTGGTATTACGATTGCGTTCTTATTATTATTCTTATATTTGCTTAAATTAGTAATATCACGTTAAAATTTTACAAAATTTTTAAAAATATGTATGTTTATTAAACAGTATGTGGGAGGGGGAGGTGCGTGTGTGTACACATATATATGTATATAGAGAAAAGTAGAGTAATTTCAGAATCTAGCTGATGTCCAGAGCTTTTCAAAACACTAAATAAAGTTCATTTTCATTGAGTACTTTTCGAGTTATAAAATTTACAGTACTTAATGAAAATGAACTTTAGTAGTGTTTTAAAAAGCTCTTGATCAGGTATTAGATTCTGGAATCAAAAATAGGGTGTCCCATTAAAAAAAAACGATGTCTTTGACCTGACCTTGGCGATGCCATCCAAGGTCAAACAGATGTGATCAGTAAATAGATCTTTTTAAACCCTACAACTTTTATCTGAACCATTTTTCTCAAAAATGCTTTATTTTCGAAATATTTCATCGGTCTGGGACTTTTGTTCACCCTATATGTGTATAACATGGAAAATAAAATCTTTGCTTAACAAAAAAACTCACCTTAATGACATGTACTCTCGGTTTGAATCTAGAGCTTAATTGATTCAATACTTCTGCTACCAACTGTTGATGCTTCAATACTTTCCGCATTTTCATAATTCTAACAATTGCTGCCTGAATTAAAAGTTTCCTATCTTCTTCTATATGTTTGTGCGTAGTCTCTTGTTCAACCTTTAATTCCGTCTTCATCGGTATATTAATATTGACCCTTAATTTCTTGCTGTTAAATACAAATAAATATTATACCAATTGCTATAAATAGTAATTAGATATACAGGGTGTCTAAAAAAAACGGATCGAAACACAATGGGGACGTAGATTGGATCAAGGGGAACAAAATAGTTTTGTACCATTTTTCAGTTGACGCAATATTTAATGAGATATTAACGTTTAAAGATAGGCGAATACAAG